>NC_069501.1:1003854360-1004154360 GCF_027579735.1 Bombina bombina | reverse complement strand
AATACGATCACTACAAATGCTTGTGCAATGATGAATGCAGACACCGTATGCTGTGGGCATTTATCGATGTGCGGCGAAATTAGAAATGTCTACCACCAGATCTCAATCCCATAGAGCACCTGTGAATAGATCTCAAAACAGCAGTTGGGATAAGGAAACCTTCCAATCTGAGAGACCTGGAGCAGTTGCCGAAAGAAGAGTGGTCCAAAATTCCAGTAGAGAGGTGTAAGAAACTCATTGATGGTTACAAGAAGCGATTGATTTCAGTTATTTTTTCCAGGGGGTGTGCTACCAAATATTAAATTGAGGGTGCCAATAATTTTGTCCAGTCCATTTTTGGAGTTTTGCATGGAATGTGTCAGATTTGGCTTTTTTCTCTCCACTTTTTTGTGTCGTACCAATAAAAACAAAAGAAATAAACATGAGAATACCTAAACATCTATAATTGCAACAATTTTCTGGGCAAAGTGGTGCATTATCTGACAAAAAATGCAGGGGTGCCAATATTTTTGTCCATGACTGTATATATGTGCGTGTGTATATATATATATATATATATATATATATATATATATATATATATATATATATCCATATAGATATCTAGCTATATATATTTTAAATCTATCAATCTGTCTGAATCAGTTCATGTTAGCCAATCCACCTTTATTAAAGGGACATCCACCCAGGTGCTAAATGTTGCAATGCATATCCAAAGTTAATAAAGCACTTCCAGGCTCTTTTTGAATATCTGAATAGTTTGAATTTTTGAATATTTGCATCTATAAAATGGGACAGTTAAGGACTTAATGTAGACTCTGGCTTTCTCACACACTACCAAAACTTTTTATAATCTCTCATCTTATCGTCTTTATTGCCTAATATTAGTTTCTTTTTCTCTACATTCTCGTTTCACCTTTATTATATCCATTTGTTTTATATATATATATATATATGTATGTGTGTGTGTATATATATATATATATATATATATATATAGATGGCCCTCAGTTTACGACGGTACAATTTGTGCCGTTTCAGAATAACGCCCTTTTTTTCAGTCATGTGACTGTTATTGAAAAGTGCATTGATTAAAATAGCCAATAGGTGGCGCTGTCCGCTTGTGTTGCAGCAAATATATGCAACACAGGCAGGCTACCAGACCTGAGCAATGGAGACGTTTTTAAAAGAACAAGATCTAGCAGCCTGTTTGCCGAAAAATGCAAGTAAAAAAATGTTTTTTGTTCATTTCTCTTGTTAAGTGTATCCAGTCCACGGATCATCCATTACTTATGGGATATATTCTCCTTCCCAACAGGAAGTTGCAAGAGTCCACCCACAGCAAAGCTGCTATATAGCTCCTCCCCTAACTGCCATTCCCAGTCATTCTCTTGCAAGTCTCAACATAGATAGGAGGTCGTGAGAGTCTGTGGTTTTTTATACTTAGTTTATTTCTTCAATCAAAAGTTTGTTATTTTTAAATGGCACCGGAGTGTGCTGTTTATCTCAGGCAGTATTTGGAAGAAGAATCTGCCTGCGTTTTTTCTATGATCTTAGCAGACGTAACTAAGATCCAGTTGCTGTTCTCACACATTCTGAGGAGTAAGGTACTTCAGAGGGGGAATGGCGTGCAGGTTTTCCTGCAAATAAGGTATGTGCAGTAAAATATTTTTCTAAGGAATGGAATTGACTAAGAAAATACTGCTGATACCGAAGTAATGTAAGTACAGCCTTTAAATGCAGTGAAAGCGACTGGTACCAGGCTGATTGATAGAGATATATGCTAAGGTATGTGCAGTAATATATTTTTCTAAGGAATGGAATTGACTAAGAAAATATTGCTGATACCGAAGTAATGTAAGTAAAGCCTTAAATGCAGTGATAGCGACTGGATCAGGCTTATTAATAGACATACATACTCTTATAAGAATGTGTTTTAAAACGTTTGCTGGCATGTTTAATCGTTTTTTAACATATGTTTGGTGATAAAACTTATTGGGGCCTAATTTTTCCACATGGCTGGCTTAAATTTTGCATAGAAACAGTTATAGGGAAGGTAATCCACAGCTCAGCTGTGGCAGTTTTGTTGTGTCTGTTTAAAAAAATGTCGTTTTTTTTTTTTTTTTATCTGTTTTTTGCATTAAGGGGTTAATCATCCATTTGCAAGTGGGTGCAATGCACTGTTAACTTATTACATGTACTGTAAAAATTTCGTTTGATTTACTGCCTTTTTTCACTGTTTTTCAAATTTTGACAAAATTTGTTTCTCTTAAAGGCACAGTAACGTTTGTTATATTTGCTTGTTAACTTGATTTAAAGTGTTTTCCAAGCTTACTAGTCTCTTTATTAGTTCTAACATGTCTAACATAGAGGAGGCTCTGTGTTTATTATGTTTAAAGCCATGGTGGAACCCCATTTTAGAATGTGTACCAGATGTACTGATTTCATGTTAAACAATAAAGATCATTTTTTGTATTTAAAAACATTATCACCAGAGGATTCTGTCGAGGGGGAAGTTATGCCGACTAACTCTCCCCACGTGTCAGACCCTTTGACTCCCGCTTTAGGGACTCACGCTCAAATGGCGCCAAGTACATCAAGGGCACCCATAGCGTTTATTTTACCAGAGGATTCTGTCGAGGGGGAAGTTATGCCGACTAACTCTCCCCACGTGTCAGACCCTTTGACTCCCGCTCCAGGGACTCACGCTCAAATGGCGCCAAGTATATCAATGGCGCCCATAGCGTTTATTTTACAAGACATGGCAAAGGTTGTGTATAATACACTGGCAGCAGTATTAGTCAGACTACCTGAAATTAAAGGAAAGCAAAACAGCTCTGGGGGTAGATACAGAGCATACAGACGCTTTAAGAACCATGTCTGATACTACCTCACAATATGCTTAGTCTGTGGGTGATATTTGTGACTCAGGGAAGATGATTTAACCTGATTCTGATATTTCTACATTTAAAATTTATGCTTGAGAACCTCCACTTGTTGCTCAGGGAGGCTTTAGCTGCTCTGAATGAATGTGTACAATCGCAGTGCCAGAGAAATTGTGTAGACTGGATAAATAATATGCAGTGCCGGTGTGTACTTATGTTTTTCCAATACCTAAAGAGGTTTACTAAAATTTTTCATAAGGAATGGGATAGACCAGGTGTGCCGTTCTCTTCCCCTCCTATTTTTTAGAAGAATGTTTTCTAATAGTTGCCACCACACGGGACTTATGGCAGACAGTTCCTAAGGTGGAGAGAAGAGTTTCTACTCTAGCTAAGCGTACCACTACCTCTGGCGAGGACTGTTGTGCTTTTTTAGATCCAATGGATAAAAAATGTTTATTCAACAAGGTTTTATCCTGCAGCCCCTTGCACGCATTGCTCCTGTCACTGCTGCTGCGGCGTTCTGGTTTGAGTCTCTTGATGAGGCTTTACAGGCTCCATTGGATGAATATATTTGACAAGCTTAGAGCACTTAAGCTAGCCAATTCCTTTGTTTTCTGATGCCTTTGTTCCTTTGACTAGACTAACGGCTAAGAATTCTGTTTTTTACTATACTGGCGCGCAGAGCACTATGGCTTATATCATGGTCAGCTGTTGTGACTTTAATAAATAAGCTACTTAACTTCCCTTCAAGGGGCAGACCCTATTCAGGCCTAGTTTGAAGGAGATTATTACTTATATCACTGGAGGAAAAGATCATGCCCTTCCTCAGGACAGGTCCAAATCAAGGGACAAAAAAGGCCTAATTTTCGTGCCTTTCGAAAATTCAAGGCAGGTGTGGCATCAACTTCCTCTAAGGCAAAATAAGAGGGACCTTTTGCTCAGTCCAAGGCGGTCTGGAGACAACCGGACCTGGAACAAAGATAAGCAGGTCAAGGAGCCTGCTGCTGCCTCTAAAACAGCATGAGGAACGGACCCCTATCTGGTAACGGATCCTATAGGGGGCAGACTTCATTCTTCGCCCAGGCGTGGGCAAGAGATGCCCAGGATCCCTGGGCATTGGAAATTATACCCCAGAGATATCTTCTGGATTTCAAAGCTTTCCCCCCCAAAAAAGGGGAGTTTTTGCCTTTCACATTTATCTGCAAACCAGATAAAGAAAGAGACATTCTTGCATTGTGTACGTGACCCATTCAGTTCCAATAGAGGAACAGGGACACAGTTTTCCTCAAATCGGTTTGTGGTTCCCAAGGAAAGGAAACCTTCAGACCTATTTTGGATCTAAAAGATCTTAAACAAATTCTTTAGAATTCTATCATTTAAGATGGAAACTATTCGTAACATCTTAACTATGATCCAGGAGAGTCAATAGAGGACTACAATGGATTTGAAGGATGCTTATCCTCACATTACGATGCATAAAGATCACCATCGGTTTTTCAGGTTTGCCTTTCTAGACAGGCATTACCAGTTTGTAGCTCTTTCCTTTGGGTTAACTACAGCCCCTAGAATCTTTATGGAGGTTCTGGGGTCACTTTGGCGGTCCTTAGGCCGCGGGGCATAGAAGTGGCCCCTTATTTAGACGACATCCTGATACAGGCGTCAAACATCCAAGTTGCCAAGTCTCATACGGACGTAGTACTGGCATTTCTGAGATCACATGGGTGGAAAGTGAACAAGGAAAGAGTTCTCTATCCCAAATATCAAGGGTTTCCCTCCTAGGGATTCTGATAGATTTTGTAGAAATTAAAATTTACCTGACGGAGTCCAGGTTGTCAAAGTTTCTAAATTTCTGCCGTGTTCTTCATTCCATCCGCGCACTTTGGTGGCTCAGTACATGAATGTAATCGGCTTAATGGTAGCGGCAAGGGACATAGTACCGTTTGCACGCCTACATTTCAGACCACTGCAACTATGCATGCTCAGCCAGAGGAACGGGGATTACACAGATTTGTTCTCCTGTTAAATCCGGACCAAGAAACCAGAGATTCTCTTCTCTGGTGACTATCTCGGGTCCATCTGTCCAAGGGTATGACCTTCCGCAGGTCAGATGGGACAATTGTTACAACAGATGCCAGCCTTTTAGGTTGGGATACAGTCTGGAACTCCCTGAAGGCTCAGGGATAGTGGACTCAGGAGGAGACCCTCCTTCTAATGAATATTCTGGAACTGGGAGCGATATTTCATGCTCTTCAGACTTGGCCTCAGTTAGCAACTCTGAGGTACATCATATTTCAGTCGGACAATATCACGACTGTGGCTTACATCAACCATCAAGGGGGAACAGAAGTTCCCTAGCAATGTTAGAAGTCTTAAAATAATTCACTGGACAGAGACTCACTCTTGTCTAAAAGCTATCCCTATCCCAGGTGTTGAGAACTGGGAGGCAGATTTTCTAAGTCGTCAGACTTTTCATCCGGGGGAGTGGGAATTCCCTCCGGAGGGGTTTGCACAAGATCAAGCAGGAGAGTGCTTTGGTGCTTTTGACAGCGCCTGCGTGGCCACGCAGGACCTGGTATGCAGATCTGGTGGACATGTCATCCTTTCCACCACGGTCTCTGCTTCTGAGACAGGACCCTCTACCTCAGGGTCTTTTCAACCATCTAAATATAACTAATCTGAGATGGACTGCCTGGAGACAGAACGCTTGATGTTATCAAAGCATGGCTTCTCCGAGTCAGTAATTGATACCTTAATACAGGCATAAAAGCCTGTCTCTAGGAAAATTTAACATAAAATATGGTGTAAATATCTTATTGTTATGAATCCAAGGGTTACTCATGGAGTAAAGTCTGGATTCCCAGGATATTATCTTTTCTCCAAGATGATTTTGAGAAAAGGGTTGTCAGCTAGTTCTTTAAAAGGACAGATTTCTACTCTGTCTATTCTTTTGCACAAGCGTCTGGCAGGTATTCTAGACGTTCAGGCATTTGGTCAGGCTTTGGTTAGAACCAAGCCTGTGGTTAAAAATGTTGCTCCGCCATGGAGCTTAAAGCTGGTTCTTAAGGTTCTTCAAGGAGTTCCATTTGAACCTTTTCATTCCATAGATATCAAACTTCTATCTTGGAAAGTTCCTTTTTGGTAGCTATTTCCTCGGCTCATAGAGTCTCCGAGTTATCTGCGTTGCAATGTGATTCTCCTTATCTGGTTCTCCGTACGGATAAGGTAGTCCTGTGTACCAACCTGGGTTTTTACCTAAGGTGGTATCTAACAAGAATATCACTCAAGAGATTGTTGTTCCATTCTTGTATCCTAATCCTTCTTCAAAGAAGGAACGTCTATTACACAATTTGGACGTGGTTCGTGTTTTAAAGTTTTACTTACAAGCTACTACAGATTTTCATCAAACATTCACCTTGTTTGTTGTCTATTCTGGACAGAGGAGAGGTCAAAGGACATCAGCAACCTCTCTGTCTTTTTGGTTAAAAAGCATAATTCATTTAGCTTATGAGACTGCTGGACAGCAGCCTCCTGAAGGGATTACAGCTCATTCTACTAGAGCTGTGGTTTTCACTTGGGCCTTTTTTAAATGTGGCTTCTGTTGAACAGATTACAAGACGGAGTCTTGGTCTGCGTTTCATACTTTTTCAAATTTAACAAATTTGATACCTTGCTTCTTTGGAGGCTATTTTTGGGAGAAAGGGTTTTTTACAGGCAGTGGTAACTTCCGTTTAAGTACCTGCCTTGTCCCTCCCATCATCCGTGTACTTTAGCTTTGGTATTGGTATCCCATAAGTAATGGATGATCCGTGGACTGGATACACTTAACAAGAGAAAACATAATTTATGCTTACCTGATAAATTTATTTCTCTTGTAGTGTATCCAGTCCACGGCCCGCCCTGTCACTTTAAGGCAGGTAATTTTTCCATTAAACTACAGTCACCACTGCACCCTATGGTTTTCCTTTCTCTGCATGTTTTCGGTCGAATGACTGGTAATGGCAGTTAGGGGAGGAGCTATATAGCAGCTTTGCTGTGGGTGGACTCTTGCAACTTCCTGTTGGGAAGGAGAATATATCCCATAAGTAATGGATGATCCGTGGACTGGATACACTACAAGAGAAATAAATTTATCAGGTAAGCATAAATTATGTTTTAACTTAGTTTGATGATGATACAGTCTGTTGTGTGATTATTTTATTAGGTGCGGTTTAGCAAATGTTTTTGTTCATTAAACTTAGTTTGATGATGATATGATCTGTTGTGTGATTATTAGTAAATGTTTTTGTTCACTAAACTTAGTTTGTATGATGATACACTCTGTTGTGTGATTATGTTATTAGGTTTGTAATGCTGTTTAGCATTTAAAGTCTTCATTTCAAAGCTTTAAAAATAATGTCAATTCGAGATCTAGGTTATCGACAATATACTCCATTATATAGGCAGCAAGTAAAGGCATATACAATATATTGAAAATGCACATAAGAGTGGGTTAGTCACGAGCCATGCATGAGGCCAAGCATAACAGATATATAGAGTAACATTTTTGAGTCGAATAGTAGGTTGCACAACTACACCCAACTGCTAACAGAACCCCTAGGTTGTAAATACAAGATGTATGCCCCTGGGCAGAAATCTAAGAAATGGGATCTAAGTTGTGCAAACGAGTATTCAGCACCAAGCAGACAAAGTCAGGGAGGCATATAACAAACAACCTCAACATACACATAAAGTATAAGTGTGTTAGTGTAAATGGCCAGCAGCAGAAGCAAATATTATATCAAGTCCATGCAACACAGACCCTTTAAGATATTGTCATTCCTTGTGTGACACTGAAACCTCCATGGCTTTTTGAAATGTTCACGGTTTAGATGTATCACGTACAGTCTATCAAAAAGATCTCCAGGGATCGACTGCCGTAAAGCTGATGCTTAGTATGTGATAAGTTGCTGCGTGATGCAAACATATACAGTAAAAGTCAGATAGTGTGTAGCTTCCACATACTACACCTTCTTCGATATCCTGTTATGACAATATGATCCTGCTTGGACACCCACAACTTATTCAGGTTCCTGCAGTGGAAATGACTTGCTCCTATGCCGCTGCGATTTCACAGCAGATTCATGTAATGCTGAAGTCAGTACTCTGGAACACCTGTAGGGTCAGCTGATGCCGACGTGCGTTTCACCCCCTCATCATTAGTGAGGCGGGGCTTCTTCAGGGTGGATATCATTGGTTAAAAAAAGCATGCCTTTTATAGCATTGTGAGTGCTACGCCCCTACTGTCAGGTGAAATATAGTGCATCTGCATTTTAGCTGTTAGCTGTTTCTTTATGCAGACGTCAAGATAAAACATAATCAGCATATTTCCTAGAGACACATTGCCAATGGGTAACCAGTGCAAAACATATAATGTAATCAATACAATAACAACATAGAAACAATTTCTTTGTTCAAGAGGCTTTTCTAGTGGCATTTAAATAGTATGAGCCTAGAAATAGCTAGCATGATCCTGATGATATCTAGATATGCCCTATGTTATAATACTAGTTAAAAAGAAATAACTGAAAAGAGAATACAGTTCAATTAGAGTTAACCTAGTACAATGATTTTAAAGAAAACAAGCCATATCAAGCTTGTCATTAAGGCCATTCGGGAACTGTGTATCCAACATAAATATCCATCTGCATTCTTTTCTAAGGAGTGTTTTATCATTGTCCCCACCCCTACCGTCAGGACTACAGTCTCAAAATGTTTAGCAACTTTGCTTTTCTGATTTTTGTTTTTTATATCATCTCTGTGTTCAGTAATACAGTCTGTGATTGCTCGTTTAGTTTTGCCCACTTAGAAAATGGGACATAAATATGGCAACAGGTAGACAACCCCTTCAGTGTTGCAATTTACAAAATGTTGCAACTTGTATATTTTTCCTGTGTGTGAATGAAATTCTTTAGTTTTGGCCATGTATTTACATGTAACACATTTGCCACAGGGATAATTACCCCTTGGTTTATGAAGCAGAAGCCAGTTCTTGTCGTTATGATGGGAGACAAATTGGCTTCTTACCAATTTATCTCATAAGCTAGGTGATGTAGAGATGTTTGTAAAGAGGAGACAGGATTGAAGGTTAGGCATTGATATTGAACTTTGTCCAACAACTGTCTTTTGACCTCAATGGTGTATTTACTCTCATCCCAGAGTACAAGTTTACCACCCTTGTCCGCTGGTTTGATGACCACCTCCTTCGCATTCATGAGTTCATTCACAGCCTTTCTTTCAGAGCTAGAAATATTATCATTCACTAGGCCAAAGAGATGAAGACTGTGGATATTCTTCTCCACCTGCTTAACAAATATATTGACAGCAGGTACCATGGAGAGCTGAGGCATGTATTTGTACTTAGGTCTAAAACTAGATTATACTTTTGCCTGAGGAACATTCACCTCCTGTTCAGGAGTGAGTATTATACTGCCCTCTCCTTCCACCAGGAGATCTTCGAGGTCCTGTATGGCCAATCTGTCCTCCTTAGTGCTACATCCTCAATAAGATGTTTGCTTTTCCCTTTCATAATTTGGGAGAGTGCAATCCTCCTGCAAACAGATGTAGGTCTTTTAGAAAGTTGAATTTATCTAAATTATTTGTGGGGCAGAATGATAAACCGTTCTTTAGAACACTCATATGTGCTGCATTAAGTGTGAAGGAGGACAGATTGACCACCTGAAGGTCCATCTTAGGGGAGACTAATATCCCCTGCGTCCGCAAAGTCTCTGTGGTCGACTCTGCTGGAATCTTTCCTGATTCTGATTGTAGTTTTGCTACCTCCTTTGCCTGGAGGGGTACCGCCTCTCTCTGGAGTTGGAATTTCCCCCTCTTTCGCCTCTTCCTCCTCTCCTCCTTCCCCTAACAAATCTTGTTGACTAGTAGTTCTACTCTTTTGGGGGTCTGTTTCGATATCTGAACTGTCTGTCCCAGAGTCATATGACCCTCTTACGGTTTGATAACTATATACCCTATGGTTCTTATAGTCCTCATTGTTGCGTGAAAATGTACGTCCCTTTCTAAGTTTAATGTCTGTTTATAGTCTGGCTATCTGCTCCTTTACTTCATCATTAAGTTTCCCAAAATTGGGATTACTTTCAAAGTTATTCACACGTTTCAATGACTCATCTACCTTAACAATAGTCTTGTCAAGTCTTTCTTGATTACGTTTGACCATTTTTTCCATGAGGTTTATAGAGCAGTCAGAGAGACTGGAATTCCAGTCTTCCATAAACTCTTCTCCTCCTTCATCTTCTCTAAGGTTGGTACCCGGATCGAGTCTCAACCTTAGACCACTAGGAATTATTTTGTTTTTAATATAATTTTGAAGGCTTGATGTCTCAGCCCTAAGTTTCACTTGCTTAACTAGAAGTTTTTTGTACTCTTTAAACGCTCCATAAATATTAATTGGAGTATTATCTTTGTCCTGACTCTCTTCCAGATTGGACATAGACAGGGTAGAAGTTAGTTCTGCTTCCCAGTTCTCATCAGATAGTGTAAAGGCCATCCTTGGGGTAATATACAAGTGTCACAAGAGTCGAAAGACTATGCCAAATAATAAAATTAGTTATATATAGATGCTAGAAAAGGAGACCTTGGATATAAGGCATAAGTCCTAAGTTGACAAGGTATAATAATAGCAATTCGAGCAAAACATCAATGTGGGAAGCAATTGCTAGCTTTTGGGGCTGAATTGGTATAATACAGCAGTTGTTTATACCTTTAAAGTTGCATACAACTAATGGTGCAGACCCTTTAATAATTTATGTCAAGAAACATACAAAGAGAAAATGGAAGCAAAGTATACTTGTTTCCAAGAAAGACAGGGATTTCAGCACTCTTTTTGAAATAATCAGCTCAAATTTTTTTAAAGTGAACAGAACAACACGTTATTGGCAATTGCAATCAAATCATGACACTATGTAGCCCCCAAATTTAGGGTTAAATAAATATAGTAACTCTGTATGTAATACTGGCAAGATATTAAGAAAAACCTCTTGATCAATCTTTACAAATATTAAAGTAAAGTATAAAACTAAATCTGACCGGTCAGAGTGTACCCCAGTACTGACAGCAACATAAAGGAAAATTTTCAGCAAGTCAACGGAATGTATTTCAATAAACCACACCCAACTGCACACAGAACCTCCACTAACCATTGTGGAGGTATACCCTGGGCAGTTCACATTAGAGGGATCTAGGTTATCGACAATATACTCCTTTATATAGGCAGCAAGTCAAGGCATATACAATATATTGAAAATGCACATAAGAGTGGGTTAGTCACGAGCCATGCATGAGGCCAAGCAAGTCGAATAGTAGGTTGCACAACTACACCCAACTGCTACCAGAACCCCTAGGTTGTAAATACAAGAGGTATGCCCTGGGCAGAAATCTAAGAAATAGGATCTAAGTTGTGCAAACGAGTATTCAGCACCAAGCAGACAAAGTCAGGGAATCATATAACAAACAACCTCAACATACACATAAAGTATAAGTGTGTTAGTGCAAAAAGCCAGCAGTGGAAGCAAATATTATATCAAGTCCATGCAACACAGACCCTTTAAGATATTATCATTCATTGTGTGATACTGAAACCTCCGTGGCTTTTTGAAATGTTTGCAGTTTAGATGTATCACGTGCAGTCTATCAAAAAGATCTCCAGGGATTGACTGCCGTAAAGCTGATACTCAGTATGTGATAAATTGCTGCGTGATGCAAGCATATACAGTAAGCTAGCAATTGCTTCCCACATTGATGTTTTGCTCGAATTGCTATTATTATACCTTGTCAACTTAGGACTTATACCCTATATCCAAGGTCTCCTTAGTGGTAGATCACAATTCTAGCCTCTATATATAACTAATTTGATTATTTGGCATAGTCTTTTGACTCTCGTGAAACTTGTATATTACCCCAAGGATGGCCTTTACACTATCTGATGAGAACTGGGAAGCAGAACTAACTGCTACCCTGTCTATGTCCAATCTGGAAGAGAGTCAGGACAAAGATAATACTCCAATTAATATTTATGGAGCGTTTAAAGAGTACAAAAAACTTCTAGTTAAGCAAGTGAAACTTAGGGCTGAGACATCAAGCCTTCAAAATTATATTAAAAACAAAATAATTTCTAGGGGTCTAAGGTTGAGACTCGATCCGGTTACCAACCTTAGAGAAGATGGAGGAGAAGAGTTTATGGAAGACTGGAATTCCAGTCTCTCTGACTGCTCTATAAACCTCATGGAAAAAATGGTCAAGCGTAATCAAGAAAGACTTGACAAGACTATTGTTAAGGTAGATGAGTCATTGAAACGTGTGAATAACTTTGAAAGTAATCCCAATTTTGGAAAACTTAATGATGAAGTAAATTAGCAGATAGCCATACTATAAACAGACATTAAACTTAGAAAGGGACGTAAATTTTCACCGACAATGAGGACTATAAGAACCATAGGGTATATAGTTATCAAACAGTGAGAGGGTCATATGACTCTGGGACAGACAGTTCAGATATCGAAACAGACCCCCAAAAGAGTAGAACTACTAGTCAACAAAGTTTTTTAGGGGAAGGAGGAGAGGAGGAAGAAAGAGGCGAAAGAGGGGGAAATTCCAACTCCAGAGAGAGGCGGTACCCCTCCAGACAAAGGAGACAGCAAAACTACAATCAGAATCAGGAAAGATTCCAGCAGAGTCGACCACAGAGACTTCGCAGACGCAGGGGATATTAGTCTCTCCTTAGATGGACCTTCAGGTGGTCAATCTGTCCTCTTCAAACTTAATGCAGCACATATGAGTGTTTTAAAGAAAGGTTTATCATTCTGCCCCACAAATAATTTAGATAAATTCAACTGTCTAAAAGACCTACATCTGTTTGCGAGGAGGATTGTACTCTCCCAAATTATGAAAGGGAAAAGCAAACATCTTATTGAGGATGTAGCACTGAGTAAGGAGGACAGATTGGCCATACAGGACCTCGAAGATCTCCTGGTGGAAGGAGAGGGCAGTGAGGTGAATGTTCCTCAGACAAAGTATAATCTAGTTTTAGACCTAAGTCCAAATACATGCCTCAGCTCTCCATGGTACCCGCTGCCAATATATTTGTTAAGCAGGTGGAGAAGGATATCCACAACCTTCCTCTCTTTGGCCTAGTGAATGATAATCTATCTAGATATGAAAGAAAGGCTATGAATGAACTAATGAATGCGAAGGAGGTGGTCATCAAACCAGCAGACAAGGGTGGTAACCTTGTACTCTGGGATGAGAATAAATACACCATTGAGGTCAAAAGACAGTTGTTGGACAAAGTTCAATATCAACGCCTAACCTTCAATCCCGTCTCCTCTTTACAAACATCTCTACATCAAATTCTTAATGAAGCCAAGACTAATGGTATCATTAGTCTTGTAGAATTAAAATATCTGTACCCCGAGTCTCCAGTGATGCCAGTATTTTACTGTATCCCTAAAATTCACAAAAATTCAATCAATCCCCCAGGGAGGCCTATTATTACCAGTATAGGGAGCCTCACTGAGAACCTGGGAAATTATATTGACTTTTTCCTTAGACCCTTTCTCAATACTATGCCCTCTTTTGTGCTTGACACATCTAACTTTTTGCGCAAGATTGATGGATTATCTATTCCACAGGGAGCACTCCTTGTATCTTTGGATGTAGAAGGACTGTACTCATCCATCCCCCATAATGTGGGAATACAAGCATGTGAACACTTCCTAATGACAAGAGGACAGTCATTTTGCCAACATACAGACTTCATTGTCCAACTTCTGTCTTTTGTCCTCAATAACAATGTATTCATGTTTGATGGCAAAATATATAAACAACTGAGAGGGACAGCAATGGGAGCTATGTGTGCCCCTACGTATGCCTGTCTTCACTTGGGTGTGTGGGAAATGAATGATGTATATCCCAACTCTCTCTTTGAGAAGAACATCCACATATGGATAAGATATGTGGATGATATCTTCATGATATGGGAGGGTGCTGTTGATGATTTAAAAGAGTTTGTGCCCAACCTAAACCAGAATGATAGGAACATTTTTTTTACCCTCCAATACAGTGATGAGGAACTGGCTTTCCTTGATATCAAAGTGAAGGTGGAAAATGGTACCTTAGTATCAGAAAACTACCGCAAGGAGACTGCAACTAACAGTCTCCTGCTGGCCTCAAGCCATCATCCCACACATCTTAAGAGAGGCATTCCTAGAGGACAATTCCTACGACTCTGTAGGAATTGTTCCTCTAAAGAAAAATATTTCAAACATGCAGCTGTAATGGAGACACACTTCATTGAAAGAGGATATTCAAAGCGATAAGCATCTAGCTTACGAGATAAATTGGTAAGAAGCCAATTTGTCTCCCATCATAACGACAAGAACTGGCTTTAGGTTCATAAACCAAGGGGTAATTATCCCTGTGGCAAATGTGTTACATGTAAATACATTGCCAAAACTAAAGAATTTCATTCACACTCAGGAAAAATATACAAGTTGCAACATTTTGTAAATTGCAACACTGAAGGGGTGGTCTACCTGTTGTCATTTTTATGTCCCATTTTCTATTTGGGCAAAACTAAACGAGCAATCAAAGACCTTATTACTGAACACAGAGATGATATAAAAAACAAAATCAGAAAAGCAATGTTGCTAAACATTTTAAGAAATTTCATAACTGTAGTCCTGACTCTCTTAGAGTAATTGGCATAGACAGAGGAATTACAAATGGTAGGGGTGGGGACAATGGTAAAACACTCCTTAGAAAATAATGCAGATGGATATTTACGTTGGATAAACAGTTCCTGAATGGCCTTAATGACAAGCTTGATATGGCTTGTTTTCTTTAAAATCATTGTACTAGGTTAACTCTAATTGAACTGTATTCTCTTTTCAGTTATTACTTTTTAACTAGTATTATAACATTGGGCATATCTAGATATCATCAGGATCATGCTAGCTATTTCTAGGCTCATACTATTTAAATGCCACTAGAAAAGCCTCTTGAACAAAGAAATTGTTTCTATGCTGTTATAGTTTTGGTTACATTATATGTTTTGCACTGGTTACCCATTGGCAATGTGTCTCTAGGAAATATGCTGATTATGTTTTATCTTGACGTCTGTATAAAGAAACAGCTAACAGCTAAAAGGCAGATGGACTATATTTCACCTGACAGTAGGGGTGTAGCACTCACAATGCTATAAAAGGCATGCTTTTTTCAACCAATGATATCCGCCCTGAAGAAGCCCCGCCTCACTAATGACGAGGGGGTGAAATGCACGTCGGCATCAGCTGCAGGAACCTGAATAAGTTGTGGGTGTCCAAGCAGGATCGTATTGTCATAAAAGGATATCGAAGAAGGTGTAGTATGTGGAAGCTACACACTATATGACTTTTACTGTATATGATTGCATCTTATCACATACCGAGTATCAGATTTACGGCAGTCAATCCCTGGAGATCTTTTTGATAGACTGTAAGTGATACATCTAAACCGCAAACATTTCAAAAAGCCACAGAGGTTTCAGTGTCACACAAGGAATGATAATATCTTAAAGGGTCTGTGTTGCATGGATAATATTTGCTTCCGCTGCTGGCCTTTTGCACTAACACACTTATACTTTATGTGTATGTTGAGGTTGTTTGTTATATGCCTCCCTGACTTTGTCTGCTTGGTGCTGAATACTCATTTGCACAACTTAGATCCCATTTCTTAGATTTCTGCCCAGGGCATACATCTTGTATTTACAACCTAGGGGTTCTGTTAGCAGTTGGGTGTAGTTGTGCAACCTACTATTCGACTCAAAAATGTTACTCTATATATCTGTTATGCTTGGCCTCATGCATGGCTCGTGACTAACCCACTCTTATGTGCATTTTCAATATATTGTATATGCCTTGACTTGCTGCCTATATAAAGGAGTATATTGTGCAGCTGGCTGTGTGCAGCTGGGTGTGGTTTATCGAAATACATTCCGTTGACTTGCTGAAAATTGTTCTTAATATTGCTGGGGTACACTCTGACCGGTCAGGTTTAGTTTTATACTTTACTTTAATATTTGTAAAGATTGATCAAGAGGTTTTTCTTAATATCTTGCCAGTATTACATACAGAGTTACTATATTTATTTAACCCTAAAATTGGGGGTTACATAGTGTCATTAGATTTGATTGCAATTGCCAATAAAGTGTTATTCTGTTCACTTTAAAAAAATTTGAGCTGATTATTTCAAAAAGAGTGCTGAAATCCCTGTCTTTCTTGGAAACAAGTATACTTTGCTTCCATTTTCTCTTTGTATGTTTCTTGATTTAAAAATAATGTATTAGGTGTTTCTTATGACAATTTTGAGAGGGGCCTGGAACCTAACTCCCTCACTTCCTATTGACTTACATTATAAACTGGGTTTCAATTTACAGGGGTTTCTATTTACAACCATTCCTTCTGGAACCTAACCCCGGTGTAAACTGAGGGCTACCTGTATATATATATATATGTATGTATGTATATGTTTATACTGTGTGTATATATATCCAGTTGTATGCAAAAGTTTAGGCACCCCTGACAATTTCCATGATTTTCATTTATAAATAATTGGATGTTTGGATCAGCAATTTCATTTTGATCTATCAAATAATTGAAGGACACAGTAATATTTCAGTAGTGAAATGAGGATTTTTGGATTAACAGAAAATGTGCAATATGCATCCAAACGAAATTAGACAGGTGCATAAATTTGGGCACCCCAACAGAAATATTGCATCAATATTTAGTAGAGCCTCCTTTAGCAGAAATAACAGCCTCTAGACACTTCCTATAACCTGTAATGCGTGTCTGGATTCTGGATGAAGGTATTTTGGACCATTCCTCTTTGTAAAACATCTCCAGTCCAGTTAGGTTTGATGGTTGCCGAGAATGGATAGCCCGCTTCAAATCATCCCACAGATTTTCAATGATATTCAGGTCTGGGGACTGGATTTTCAATGATATTCAGGTCTGGGGACTGGATGGCTATTCCAGAACTTTGTACTTGTTCCTCTGCATAAATGCCAGAGTTGATTTTGAGCAGTGTTTTGGGTTGTTGTCTTGTTGAAATATCCAGCTCCGGCGTAACTTCAACTTTATGACTGATTCCTCAACATTATTCTCAAGTATCTGCTGATATTGAGTGGAATCCATGCGACCCTCAACTTTAACAAGATTCCCAGTACCGGCACTGGCCCCACAGCATGATGGAATATCCACCAAATGTTACTTTGCCGCCATGCATAACGCCCCTTGTTATGACCAAATAACTCAATCTTTGTTTCATCAGTCCACAGCACCTTCCGTCAAAATGAAGCTGGCTTGTCCAAATGTGCATTTGCATACCTTAAGCAACTCTGTGTGGCGTTTGTGCAAAAAAGGGTTGTTCCGCATCACTCTCCCATACGCTGAATTGTTGAACGATGCACAGTGACACCATCTGCAGCAAGATGAGGTTGTAGGTTTTTGGAGGTGGTCTGTGGGCTGTTTTTGACCGTTCTCACCATCCTTTGCATTTGCCTCTCCGATATTTTAATTCTGGCCTTAACAAGAACTGTGCCTGTGGTCTTCCATTTCCTCACTATGTTCCTCACAGTGGACACTGACAGCTTAAATCTCTGTGATAGCTTTTTGTAGCCTTCCCCTAAACCATAATGTTGAACAATCTTTGTTTTCAGGTCATTTGAGAGTTGTTTTGAGGCCCCCATGTTGCCACTCTTCAGAGGAGAGTCAAAGAGAATAACAACTTGCAATTGGCCACCTTAAATACATTTTCTCATGATTGGATGCACCTGTCTATGAAGTTCAAGACTTAATAGGCTCACCAAACCAATTGTGTGTTCCAATTAATCAGTACTCGGTAGTTACAGGTATTCAAAGCAACAAAATGACAAGGGTGCCCAAATGTATGCACCTGTCTAATTTCGTTTTGATGCATATTGCACGTTTTCAGTTAATCCAATAAACCTCATTTCACTACTGAAATATTACTGTGTCCTTCAGTTATTTGATAGATCAAAAAGAAATTGCTGATCTAAACACCCAATTATTTATAAATGGAGATTGTCTGGGGTGCCTAAACTTTTGCATGCAACTGTATATATATATATTTATATATATATATATATATATATATATATATATATATATATATATATATATATACATATACATATATATATATACATATATATATATATATATATATATATATATATATACACACACACACACACACACACATCTCCTTGTTTATGATAATGCTCATAATTTGTGTTAGTCATGAGGCTTTTAGTATGTAAAATGTTTTTATTTTGCTTTTTAAGCTACTAATAGACATATTTAAATAGTCATTATACATACAGTGCATATAAAATTGGATCTACATGTAGTGTGTATTTGTAAAGTACTGATTTATGATTATATGTATTTATCAATATGTTCATTTCTTCTCTGTATATTTCATTCAAATACTTCAGTATCCTCACAAATTACTCCTCCAACAAGTAACTGTTGTTATAAGTATACGGTATGCATCCTTTTGGTTTTTCATTTATTATACCATCTTATGTATAATATCAGAATATTAAGGGCTTTATGAGGGCATGTGTTTTAGTATCTACATAAATTATTCATCCAACATGTAATCACAATGATATGTATATGGTATGTATGATATTATTTGAGCATTGATTATATCTTTTTTGCTACAATATCAAGCTATCAAGGGCTTTAAGATGGAATGTAATTTTATAAGTATGAAAAGTAATTATTATGTTCATTTAGACCATTCAGTTGAACCAAATTTAGTAAATATATCCATCTGCATTCATGTATATCTCCTCCCCTTATACCTAAACTCACCTTCTGTATACCACTTCTATCCAAGTTTCCTACTTTTGCTTGATGATACTTATAGAAATGGTAGGCTACTGAGGTAATAGTTTTACCTTTCTCAAGATCCTTAGCTGTTGTAGTAGATGTTCTTGTAGTCTAGTTTGTGTTTACGTGACGTCATCCCAACATACATTTGGTAATTGCATTTCAGAACATAAATAACCCTTGTGGTATTGTAGCTTGTATATGATCTGATGTCATGTTTTTTTACCAAATCTATCACAAATTGATGAAGTTTTAGTTATATGCTTGACACAAGAACAGGATCCACATGGATGTGATCCGTGCGTGAATCCAGTGTTTGTTTGTTTTTTTCCTTACATAATGGCTTGGACTTATTAAGTCTTCTATAACTTCAACTTTGGTTCCTATTAATTCCTTCAGAATTGCATCTGATTGTAGAATATGCCAGTGTTTTTTTTTGTTTTTTTTTTGAAAATGCAAATTTTGTTGGTAAACAAAAAAGTTACAGATATAAGTAGCCAGTTAACGGTTTAGGTACAAAGTATACTGTATATATCAAGTCCTTCAAGATATTCTCTGATGGCATAAGAGTCTGCTGGTAATCTTGAATTTGTAAATGTCTCAGAGGCAGTGAGTTGTCGTCCCTCCATTGGAGGGGATGAACCTCTCCTAGCAGGACGTGTAGTTCATTTTAGGTCTTGAGATTGTTTTGCATTTATTTTAACATTTAACATACTGTAGAACAATTTGAAAAAGAACACATTTATCTTATAACATTCACAATCTGTTTCTTTAAAAGGGTAGAGGGGTGGGACAAGGGTAATCAAGGGAGGTTTCAGTTCTGGAGTGGGGGGAAGGGGGGGATTGAGGGGAAAGGGGGACAAGCAGTTCTCTAGGGAGGGGAGGGTGAAGGGGGAAAAAGAGGGTTGTTGGGTATGTAGTTTCGTGTATCAGGGTTGTTGCTGTGTCTCTCTGGTTGTTGAATTAAATGAAAGGGGGTGCCTTCCCATGTAAGGGGCATAAGTTCATGTAGATCAGGTTTTCCTATCTTAAGATAACGGTATCTTTCAAGTTGAAGCTGAGTGGTGAATAATTTCCGACAGTCTGAAAGACTAGGGATAGTGTCGGTTTTCCATCTTTTGGGAATCAGAGTCTTTGCTCCATTTAACATTATAATGAAGAGTGACTTATCTTGCTTGCTATTGAATTTTGGAAGACCATGGTAGAGCAGAGGTGCTTGGTTTGGTTGGATTGATATTTCCAATTTTTTGTTAATTTCAGCGAAGACCTCTCTCCAGAAGCCCTCTAGTTTGGGACAGCTCCACCAAACATGTAGTATTGAACCCTCGCATCCGAAGTCCCTCCAGCACTTTCCCGTTGTGTTGGGGTATATCTTTTTTTTACTCTTTGGGGGGTTAGGTACCATCTGCTCAGAAATTTGTATTGAGCTTCGTGGGTTCTGGCTGAGATGGAGCATTTTTTAGTGATTTTACTCCACATTTTAGGTTCAAATTCTTGTCCCAGCTCCTTGTGCCAGCCCTGCACATACGAGGGGCGGTTGTTGAGACCATTATGTTGTAGCAGATCATAGATTTTGAAGATAAGGTGTTTTGGTGGGGATGTTTGTATGCATAGAGTTTCAAATGGTGTCAGTGGTCTGAGGATCAAGGGTTTGTGTCTATGTGAGGTGACATAATGTGATAGTTGAGCACAGTGAAACCTGGAGGTTAAAAGGCTAGGGTCCCATTCTTTGAGGTCTTATTGTGTTTTTAGTTTGTCCTGGGCCAATGCGTTGTAGATGGCTATTCTGCTTAGTGGTAGTGTATGTCTAGCTAGTGTTGCAGAGGTTTGAATGCCCATAATCAGTCTGTTCAATAGTAATTTGGCTAGGATTTTTATATCTGAATTGAGCAGGTATTTTAACAGAAATTCTCAAGTTTTGTGTGGGTTTACCGGGCATATGTGGGCTTCCAGCATAGAGCCGGGGAGGGAAGCTATGTCAGGTATGGAGTTGAGGATTTCTAGGAGGCGGGGAGCAAGGATGTGGATGAATGTTTTGTAGTATTTAGATCACAGGCCGTCTGGGCCCTGGCTTTTTCCCGAGGGCAGATCCTTAATGATGTTGTTAATTTCAGTGAGTGTGAAAGGCTCTTCCAAGGAGTTTTTTTCCTCCTCTGAGAGGGATGGCAGTGTTATGGTGGATAGGTAGTTCTGTACCAAAATTGATTCAGTCGCATTGTGTGGGATTTCTGTGGACCATGAGGTGTTTGGGTGTAGGTTGTATATATATGACGTCATGTACTATCAAGTCTTTCAAAAAGGAAGCTATTGTTTTGAGTGTTTTAGGGGTGGTGCTGGAGGAGCCATTGGAGGTATCCATCAGAGGGTTGAGGGGGATATTAAAGTCTTCTCCCATGAGGAACACTCCCCCCTGGAGTTCTAGTATCTTATGTGTTATTTTATTGAAAAAGGACGCCTGTAAAGAGTTTGGGAAGTAGAGATTTAAAATAATAACAGGTCTGCTAAATAGGAGGCCAGAGGTCTTCACATGAAATCGCACACCTACTCCATTTTAGTTGGGCCAGATACAAAGTATGCTTGTGTATAGTGTTTTTGCAACCATTTAGGTTTGTGGCCTTTTCTAAAGTGAGCCTCTTGGAGGAGGATTGTATCTCCTCCCATTCTTTGGAGGTCATTGAGTACTATGGACCTCTTCCTTGAATTGTTTATGCCCTTGACGTTAACTGTAAATAGTTCTAAGCTGTGTATTTTATTCCTAGGTGTGTGGTGCGCCATGTTGCAAGGGGGAGGAAGATAGAAGGGGGGAGAAGGTGAAGGGAGGGGGTTGGGGGAGAGTAGAGAACTGTTGCCGGTAGATTTGGTAGGGGGGAGTGGGATAGAAAAAGGGAATTTATAACCTTAGTGTACTGTACAATGGGGTTTAGTAAGCAGCAATAAGACAAGACTGTGAAACTGTAAATACATTTAGATTCAAAACAGTTTATAACAATATAACTGAAAACACTAGGGGTGGTACCCCTAGACTGATGCCTATGAAATGTGAATTTTATTCAATGATGAGAATTTGTTATGTGCTAAGGTATGTTATGTGAGCTGTAGCAGTGCTTGGTGCAGGGAAGCAATTGTAGGGTGTGAAGTGAGTAGGATGGTCATGAATAGGGAGGGGATTATCCCATCCCTCTTTGAAATTCAAGTGAGCATGTATTGAGGACTATGTGTAAGGTATGTGTTGTTTATGTAGGCCTAATGTCTGTTGTGTGTGTTTCCAGTTGCATGTGCAGCAGGCAAAACACTTCTATTATTACAAAAA
This sequence comes from Bombina bombina, assembly GCF_027579735.1. NCBI lineage: Eukaryota > Metazoa > Chordata > Amphibia > Anura > Bombinatoridae > Bombina > Bombina bombina. The sequence continues at coordinate 1,004,132,212 of NC_069501.1, read as the reverse complement.
CTAATATGACTAAAACATTCTCTCTTAAGTAAAAGTTATTCCAGGCAAAGTTCAATGTTCCTAGGTAAGCGAGAACATAAATATAACAAGTAAGCCTTCAGTTATCTGATAGATGAGTTGAGGTAAGATCACAAAACTGGGTAAGGAGGATCCTTCATCTTTCCAGCTGTATCAGGCCGCTGCTCATGTGGGTCTGATGTGTGCAAGGCTTCATGTTGGAGAATCTTGGGGATGCTCGATGGCTGTAAAGGCTTTGTCCTGTAGATGGACCAGTGATGGAGGAAGTTTGATGTTGGGGCCAAGGCTTTTGTTGAACGCTGGAAGGTCTGGTAAAGTGCGAAAGATGGAAGAGGTATTGTTTTTGGTGGCTATAATGCAGGCCGGGAAGCCCCAGCGGTATGGGATATTATTGTCTCTGAGTACAGTCTGGATAAATTTCAGGTCTTTTCTTTTTTGTAAAGTGGTGGGGCACAGGTCTGAATATTCCTGCACCTCTGTACCCACATGTGTAAGGGGCATTTAGTTTCTGGTGCCTTTGAGGATCTCTTCGTTGTCACCGAAAGAGAGCAGATTCACAATGAAATCCCTTGAGGAAGTCTTGTTGGGAGGTTTTGGCCGAAGGGCCCGGTGTGCTCTTTCTATTGGGATTTCTGGTGCTGATGGAGAGTCTTTTATGGTATGGAAGAAACTCTGCAGATATCCCATGAGGACTGTTGGGGAGACAGATTCAAGAATCCCATGGATTCTAAGATTGTTCCTCCTACTCCTATTTTCTAGATCTTCCATTTGGTCCATAAGATTTTGTATCATATCTGTGTGTATTTGCGTATTTTCTGTCTGCAATTGTATTTCTGTTTGTTGGGAATCATGTTTCTCCTCCAGTTTTGAAACTCTAATTTCAACTGTGTTGATGTCTTTCTTTAGTTCTCCAAATAAGTTTTTGACTTCCTGCCTTGCTTCTCTTATGTCATCTTTTGATGATAAGTATTTTAAATCTTCTTTGGTGACATACGGCTAGATTACATGTTTTGCGGTAACAGGGGTGCGGTGCTAACTTGCACTTTATTCTCACCGCTCACTTACTTGCAGCACTGGTATTACGGGTATTTATCAACCCAGCGTTAACAGGTAAGAAGTGAGCGTAGAGCAAAATTGAGCTCCACACTGCACTCCAATACCAGCGCTGCTTAAGTGAGCGGTGAGCTTGTTATACGTGCTTGTGCACGATTTCCCCATAGACATCAATGGGGAGAGCCGGCTGAGAAAAAGTCTAACACCTGCAATAAAGCAGCGTAAAACTCAGTAACGCAGCCCCATTGATTCATATGGGGAAATAAAAGTTATGTTTACAGCTAACACCCTAACATGAACCCGAGTCTAAACACCCCTAATCTTACACTTATTAACCGCTAATCTGCCGCCCCAACATCATCGCCACCTACATTATATTTATTAACCCCTAATCTACCGCTCCGAACATCGCAGCCACTATAATAAACATATTAACCCCTAAACCGCCACACTCCCGCCATTAGTTAAATATTATTAACCCCTAATCTGCAGTCCCTAACTTCACCGCCACCTATCTTCATTTATTAACCCCTAATCTGCCGCCTAACCCTAACCCCCTAACTTAAATAGAATTAAAATAAATCTAAATAAAAATTACTATCATTAACTAAATTATTCCTATTTAAAACTAAATACTTTCCTGTAAAATAAACCTAAGCTAGCTACAATATAACTAATAGTTTCATTGTAGCTATCTTAGGTGTTATTTTTATTTTACAGGCAAGTTTGTATTTATTTTAACTAGGTAGAATAGTTACTAAATAGTTATTAACTATTTAATAACTATCTAGCTAAAATAAATACAAATTTACCTGTAAAATAAAACCTAACCTAAGTTACACTAACACCTAACACTACGCTACAATTAAATTAATGACATAAATTAAATACAATTAAATAAATTAAATAAAATTACCTAAAGTACAAAAAAACAAAATACTAAATTACACAAAATAAAAAACAAATTACAAGATCTTTAAACTAATTACACCTAATCTAATAGCCCTATCAAAATAAAAAAGCCCATCCAAAATAAAAAAAACCTAGCCTAAACTAAACTACCAATAGCACTTAAAAGGGCCTTTTGCGGGGTATTGCCCCAAAGAAATCAGCTCTCTTACCTGTAAAAAAAAATACACACAACCCCCCCAACAGTAAAACCCACCACCCAAACAACCAACCCCCCAAATAAAACCCTAACTAAAAAAACCTATGCTCCCATTGCCCTGAAAAGGGCATTTGTATGGGCATTGCCCTTAAAAGGGCATTTAGCTCTATTGCGGCTCAAAGCCCTAACCTAAAAATAAAACCCACCCACTACACCCTTAAAAAATGCTAACACTAATCCCCGAAGATCCACTTACCGGGAGAAGTCTTCATCCAAGCGGCAAGATGTCCTCAACAAAGCCGGCAGAAGTGGTCCTCCAGACGGGCAGAAGTGGTCCTCCAGACAGGCAGAAGTCTTCATCCAGACGTCATCTTCTATCTTCATCCTTCTGATGTGGAGCGGGTCCATCTTCAAGACACCCGGCATGGAGCATCCTCTTCCAACGACGACTACCCGATGAATAAAGGTACCTTTAAGTGATGTCATCCAAGATGGCGTCCCTTAGATTCAGATTGGCTGATAGAATTCTATCAGCCAATCGGAATTAAGGTTGAAAAAATCCTGTTGGCTGATGCAATCAGCCAATAGGATTGAGCTTGCATTCTATTGACTGATTGGAACAGCCAATAGAATGCAAGCTCAATCCTATTGGCTGATTGCATCAGCCAATAGGATTTTTTCAACCTTAGTTCCGATTTATAGCTATGATTACGGCGTTATAGCTGAAACATGTTAACCTTCAGTTTGCCTGTGATACTACACCGAATGTACCTTGGACCCTCCTGGATATATTTTTTGGTTTATATATATATATATATATATATATATATATATATATATATATATATATATAGCATAAGCAGTATCATAAGTCATGACATCATCCTATAGAGAGAAATTATATTTTATAATTTATCAATGACATCACTAGTCACATCATCAATAGCTTCAGAAGTGACATAACCCATAACATCATCCTACACAGAGAAATATTATTTTTTTAAATCATCAATGGCATCACTAGTGTCTCTTTACATGCTTTTTTTGTCTAAAGGAAACATGCATACATTATCTCTCACTACTGATGCAATTTATGATGTTATAGGTGATGTCACTAGTGATATCTAGAGGTGCAACCACTAATCAATATAATCGATTAGTTGGTCTGCAATTAGTTGGGCTGTCCTTAGTGCTTTTGACTTTTTATTTTGTTTTTAATAATAATAATAATTCAACCTCTATAAGGTTATTTTAAGAGCGGACTAGATATTTTTTCCCTAACCTTATAGCTGGTTATTTACCATTGCATATAGTTAGTAAATATATCTTTATGTTAGAATGAAATCCAGACTTACTTTGTTAAGAGCCCCCTTGCATTGGTAGAGCTAACAAAGATAAATAACCCACCTTGGTGACATTGTCAAAACCCTACTTATTCATCTAAAGCACCTCAACACCATCTGAGCGTCTCTTCTCTGCTGCAGGCAAAATAGCTTGGATTTTATTTTAAATATAGTAAAACATTTTATTTTTTTTTGTATCCGATTAGTTGATTAATCGAAAAAATAATTGGCCGATTAATCAATTATGAAAATAATCGTTAGTTGCAGCCCTAGTCATATCATTGTTGATTTAGAAAATATAATTTCCATGATCTGTAGGATGATGTTATGGGTTATGACACTGGTGATGCAATTGATTATTTCATAGGTGATGTCATTGATGATGTCATCAACAATGTTATGTTTGATGTAATCAGTGATGTAATTGATGATGTCATGCAAAGTACCCAGGCCGTGGCAGTTTAAGTTCAAATTTTTCTTGCTTTGATTGAGTTTGATTGAAAAGTTAAACTCTAGGCATTAATGTAAATTTTGTTCCAATAAATTTCCTTGTTTTTTTACATTTACAAAAAAACCAACAACATGCATATACTTATGAAAATAAACATATAAAAAATACATAGATAGGATAGTTGCTCACCACAGCACAGTCTAGTATCCTCATCCTGGTGATTTAAGAAGCTCTATTCTGAGGACCAATCAGCTCTATGGGGATATAGAGATGTTTGTAACTCCCAGTAGAAGAGTATCTGATGGAATTGGGCAAGTTAGTTTCTCTTCATATACCCAAACTCTTCTAGGTCTGAGTTCTGTAGTTCTGACTTGCTATTCTTGAAGTGTAGGGTTGACTGCCTGTTTCCACTTCCTAGCTATGAATTATTTGGCACTATAAATATCTATCTATATATCTATATTTCCGTTGTGAACATATCTTACATAGCCCTTTCTGGTATTTACACAGGAGAACTACCAATGGGTCTAAGGTAAGCGAGGAGTGCATCGGCTATTGGGTAAAATGTGTCCTGAAAAGATGTGAGCATCGAGCAGGACCACCAAATATTTAGCATTGTACTTTGTGCTACATAAGTTGTATTTTTATTAAAGTGCCATAAAACATGTTGAGATCTGTGCATATCCTAAAATGGCTAATTAAGTAAAAATAGTTTGATAAAAAATTGTTTAAAAATTGCTGGCAAGTATTTTAAAATAATTTTCAAAAATAAGCAAAATTAGTAAAATAGCCATGCTGCTTCGAGAAGTCTGATCCACCCCCTTATCAGTGTTTAGCATCAGAAACACAGGCATTTTATTTCAACTGAGATCACAGCAGCTTATTTGCTTCTAGGCATGCTCCAGCAGATAATGAGTGTCTACTTCTGCATTCTACCAAAAGCAATGGTAGATTTAGATACAGCCATAGAAGGAAATGTGTGGGGGGAGTGAGAGCTGTACAATTCGGAAACTAAAAAGAAAGGGTTAATGGCGAGGCATTGCAGTATAAATTTGCAGGTAAAGTAATTAAAGTACATATTAATATATTTTGTCTCTATCCCAACGTGTTTTATGTCCCTTTAATGTTTAGTTAAACATTTTAAGTGAGACTTAAGTTTGCTTTTATTTCAATATTTTATTCCTTCATTTCACTCCAAAGTGCAACATAATTTTGTACTATGGGAAAGATAAATAAAGAAAACATTGTACTGTGTATAAGGTTAATCATGCATAGCAAAACAGATTTATTATTCCCACATTTAAATTTTTGTACAAGAACAAACTAGATAGCTTCCTGTTTTAAAGGATTAAGGTATGTCATTTTTCACACAGTATGCCCCCAAGACATAATGTGCAGTAACATGAGGGGCCCGATCCGATATGCAGCGTCGCCCGCAAAAGCCGGCGACACCGGTTTTTGCACTGGTTTGGTATCACATATACGGCATAGCATACAAGTTACGCCCGTATATTTCACCCGTCGCCCACAAATTTTACTCACATGGGACCGCGTCGTAAGTCGGTATCCAATATCCAGCGCAAGGCCTTACGTGGCGAAAATGGAGAAATCTTACTCCATTTTCACCTCGCCATAAAATGCAGCCGTAGCAGGCCTTGCGCTGAGTATGGGAGCACCGTAACTCCCTAAAATGCCTGCAAAAAAAACCCTAACACCTAACGCATGTGCAATGTCTATCTACCTGTCAACCGCAATCCCCCACCGCAATAACTAATAAAGTGTTTAACCCCTAAACCGCCGCCCCCGGACCCCGCCGCACCTAAATAAAGTGTTTAACCCCTAAATCGCCGCTCCCGGACCCCGCCGCCACCTACATTAAATTTATTAACCCCTAATCTGACCCACCTACACCGCCGCCACCTACATTAAATATATTAACCCCTAATCTTAGCCCCCTACACCGCCGCCACCTACATTAAATATATTAACCCCTAAACCTAAGTCTATCCCTAACACCCCCCTAACTTTATTATTATTTAAATAAATCTAAATAATATTACTATTATTAATTAAATTATTCTTATTTAAAACTAAATACTTACCTATAAAATAAACCCTAAGATAGCTACAATATAATTAATAATTACATTGTAGCTATTTTAGGATTTATTTTTATTTTACAGGCAACTTTGTATATATTTTAACTAGGTACAATAACTATTAAATAGTTAATAGCTACCTACCTATTTAAAATAATTACAAAATTACCTGTAAAATAAATCCTAACCTAAGTTACAATTACACCTAACACTACACTATCAATAAATAAATTAATTTAATTAACTACAATTAGCTAATTAAATTAAATAAACTATATTACAAAAAAAAACAACACTAAATTACAGAAAATAAAAAAATATTACAAGAAGTTTAAACTAATTACACCTAATCTAAGCCCCCAAATAAAATGAAAAAGCCCCCCAAAATAATAAAATGCCCTAACCTATACTAAATTACAAATAGCCCTTAAATGGGCTTTTTGCAGGGCATTGCCCCAAAGTAATATTTTACCTGTAAAAGACAATACCCCCCCAACATTACAACCCACCACCCACACACCCCTACTCTAAAACTCACCCAATCCCCCCTTAATGAAACCTAACACTACCCCATTGAAGATCACCCTACCTTGAGCCGTCATCACCCAGCCGGTTACCAGTGGTCATCCGATGGGGCAGAAGAGGACATCCAGACCGGCAGAAGTCATCATCCTATCCGGGCAGAAGAGGACATCCGGACCGGCAGAAGCCTTCATCCTATCTGGGCAGAAGAGGACATCTGGACCGGCAGACATCTTCATCCAAGCGGCATCTTCTATCTTCATCCATCCAACGAGGAGCGGCTCCATCTTGAAGACCTCCGGCGCGGAGCATCCTTCCAGGCCGATGGACTAACGACGAATGACGGTTCCTTTAAATGTCGTCATCCAAGATGGCGTCCCTCGAATTCCGATTGGCTGATAGGATTCTATCAGCCAATTGGAATTAAGGTAGGAAAAATCCGATTGGCTGAAACACGGGGCATCAAGCTCCATTCGGAGCTTGATACATATGCCCCATAGTCACCACTTTAAACAGTTTTTGTCTTAGGCAAGAGTGCTACTTATAAGTACTTTTAAATTCTTTTTTGCTTAATTTTATATTTGTAAGGCTTACATGGTTGTGGAAAAACCACCTTCTACTAGGTCTGTATCTATCGCTTGGGCCTTTAAAAATTACACTACCTTTGTAAGACTGCAACTTGATAAAATTTAGAAATAGTATGGAGAGAAGACCATTTTTATATTGATGCTTCTTCTGAAGTCCTTCAGGCCTCAGTGTCCGGCAAATAGGAACTGCCATCATTTTTCCCCACCCTTCCTTAACATGGACTCTCAGCTTGGGTATTGTATCCCACGTGTTCCAGACAACAGAATTTAAACTTACCAATGCATTTCTTTCTTTCAGGATGATGAGAATCCATAGGACCTGCCCGTTTTTTTTCTATATGGACGACAGTTCTTATTTACACAACTTAACCCTGCTTTCTGTCTTTCCTACCTTTTGTGTCTCTCTCATATGCTCGGCTATCCGTAAACTGAGTGCGAAGAGGAGGTGGGAGGGATTAAAGCTCTTGTGAAGGTTCTTGGCCTCTCCTAGTGACAGGAAATATATCTCACATGTTATGGACACCTATGGACTCTCATCATCCCAAAATAAAGAAATGTGTACACTCTGGTTGGTCTGAAGAATGGGAGTTTGTTCCCTGAAAAGTCACCTATTAAACACATTTCAAAGTTATAAATCCAGTGAGTGCAGATTATACTTCTATGCAATCTGATTTCCTGCCACCCTGATAGCTGTTTGATTTTCTTGAGAATGTTGATCTCTAAGAACTTATATATATATACACATTAGTTCTAATATTTTTGAAAGAGCTAAAGAGGGACACCACCATCTCTTTGAATTCATGAATATGTAAGTAATTTATTTACAATATATTTTGCAGTACCCTGTTGTGAAAACTAGAGTGTTTACATGAACATTACAAATATTAGAGTCTATGGGGCCTATCTATCAAGCTCTGAATGGAGCTTGATGCACCGTGTTTCTGGCGAGCCTGCAGGCTCGCCAGAAACAGCAGTTATGAAGCAGCGGTCACAAAGACCGCTGCTCCATAACCTCTCCGCCTGCTGTGAGCAGGTGGACAGACATCGCCGGAAATCAACCCAATCGAGTACGATCGGGTTGATTGACACCCCCCTGCTGGCGGCCTTATTCAGCGAGGTCTGGTGGACCTGATCCGCACTGTCGGATCAGGTCTGCCAGACTTTGATAAATTGGGGCCTATATCTTTTACAAGAATCAATCCAGCTATGAAAATATAAGAAGGGCATGAGCCGCTGCTTACTTCCGCATTATATATATAGACAACTGGTCAAAATAACAAAAAAAGATGCAGTGTTTTCAGACTTCGAACAATGCAAAGAAAACAAGTTCATATTATTTAAATCAACACAATACTAATGTTTTAACTTAGCAAGAGTTCAGAAATCAGTAGTTGGTGGAATAACCCTGATTTTCAATCACAGCTTTCATGCATCTTGGCATGCTCTCCATCAGTCTTTCACATTGCTATTTGGGTGATTTTATGCCACTCCTGGAGCTAAAATTCAAGCAGCTCGGCTTTTTTTGATGGCTTGAGAGCATCCATCTTCCTCTTGATCCCATTCCAGAGGTTTTCAATGGGGTTCAGGTCTGGAGATAGGGCTTACCATGACAGGGTCTTGATCTAATTGTCCATCCACACCTTGATTAATCTGGCTGTGTGGCATGGAGCCTTGTCCTGCTGGAAAAAAAACAATCCTCAGAGTTGGGGAACATTGTCAGAGCAGAAGGAAGCAAGTTTTCCTCCAGGATAACCTTGTCTGTGGCTTGATTCATGCTTCCTTCACAAAGATAAATCTGCCAAATTATAGCCTTGCTGAACCACCCCCAGTTTATCACCGATCCTCTACCAAATTGCACAGTGGGTGTTATTCACTCTTCCAGAAAATTTGCAATGAAATGCAAAAATGTCAACATGTCCACATGCTCTTGGCTGAGGCTGGCTCTCATTTTGCAAGCTATTTTGCCTGCAGCAGAGAAGAGGCGCTCAGATGGTGTTAAGATGCCTGAGATGCATAAACAGTATTTTACCAATTTTGCCAAGATGGGATATTTATCTTTGTTAGCTCTCTGCCAATGCAAAGGGCTTTACTTATTGACAAGGGGCCTCTCAACAATGGACTTCATTTCTATTGAATATCAAGAAAAAAGAAGAAAGAAAAATCTATCAGTCAATATGATTTCTCAAAAAGATAGGGACTTCCCCTAACTTTTTATACAAAAGTGAAAAATATTTATTATCATAACAATATTTAGAAAACAGTACACATCAAAATGTAAGAAACTTCTAAACCTAGACTCCTCAGTAAAAACAGATATTAACCAACAGTAACCTGTATTAAGGAGCATAAAATACATAATCACTTGTAAGTTGTAAACGTATTAATAAAGAGCACAAATATCCTTCAAGGTTTTTCCACTCATCAGCTTCAGTACTGTGTTAGAAGCTGATGTTAGTTTAGTCTTTAACAACTCCACATGGTTAGGTTGTTAATTACAGTAACAGCTCATTACATATGCTACTCCACAAAACAGAGCTTTAATTCATATGCTTAAGTGATTGCGTTTAGTTGGAATACACAATATTGTTATACGCACGTCACCTGCAAGTTTCATTCAGCCAAAACATGCATCTTCACAGCATTATTGTATATGGTCTCCCAGTCTCTTTAGAGCCAACTTACTTTAGGGGGATTCGTTGTAAGTCAACAAGATGCAAGCCCAGGCAGAGATCCTTACTTGAACTTAGTTCGTTATTTATCAATTTGCATAAAAGTATCAGGAACAACTCCATTATCAATGTTCAATTTATACCCACCATGCTATCTACATTGCTTACACTCAAGGTCAACCTCCTCTAGTCCACTGTAACATACCCCACAGAAGTATTCAGTGTGCTACTTTTAATATCTGTTTTTACTAAGGAGTCTAGGTTTAGAAGTGATTAATTTATTGATATGCACTGTTTTCTAAATATTGTATGATAATATTTTTTTGTATATTTTAAGAAATCATATTGATTGATGTTAGATTTCTCTTTCCTCTTTTTTCTTGATATACAATATTTAACCAAGGGTCTGCAAAGTATTATTTCAGAAATGGATAGCTTATAGGTATAATTTACTATATAGTTTTGGACTTCATTTCTAACTTAAATATCTATATTGTAAACAACCAGCTATAAGGTTAGGGAAAACAATATCTAGTCTGCTCATAAAATGACAGATATATACTCATAGAGGTTAAATGTGGTGCATCACAATTTGTTAAAAATATATAAAAAAATTTTTTAAAAAAAGGTCCAAAGCACTAAGGATTCTAAATATATATATTATATATATATATATATATATATATATATATATATATATATATATATATATATATATATATATATATATATATATATATATATATTAAACACAATTCCCCTCAAGGATAAGCACAGTCTTACAAAATCCCAACTGCCAGGTTGCACTTCATATACACATTGAAGTTTCCATCACAGAAAAAAGGCATTCGTTGGATTCCGAAATTGGCAGGGTGTAGAAAAACCCACCATCCAGGTGGATTCTGAAAATGGCAGGGTGATGACAAAACCCACCTGGATGCAGCTTACGCTGCATCCAGTGGATTCTTTCACCACCCTGCCTTTTTGGAATCCACCTGGATGCAGCTTATGCTGCATCCAGGTGGATTCCGAAAAAAGCAGGGTGGTGAAAGAATCCATCCAGGTGGATTCTTTCACCACCCCTTTTGCTCTCTCTCCCCCACTCTCTTTTGCTCTCTCTCCCACCTCTCTTTTGTGCTCTCTGCCCCCTCTCTTTTGCGCTCTCTACCCCCTCTCTTTTGCTCTCTCTCCCCCTCTCTTTTGCTCTGTCTCCCCCTCTCTTATTCTCTCTCTCCCCCTCTCTTTTGCTCTCCCTCCCCCTCTCTTTTGCTCTCTCTCCCCCTTCTCTTTTGCTCTATCTCCCCCTTCTCTTTTGCTCTCTCTCCCCCTTCTCTTTTGATCTCTCTCTTCCCTCTCATTTGCTCTCTGTCTCCCCCTCTCTTTTGCTCTCTCTCACCCCCCTCTCTTTTGCTCTCTCTCCCCCTCTCTTTTGCTATCTCTCCTCCTCTCTTTTGATATCTCTCCCCTCTCATTTGCTCTCTCTCCCTTCTCATTTTCTCTCTCTCCCCTCTCAGACTATGTTTTTTTAATTAATAAAAAAATATTGAACTACAGAAAATAAAAAACAAATTACCCAAGTTTACAAAATTAAACCTAATCCCTATGAAAATAAAAAGCCCCCCCCCCCCCAAATAAAAACACCCCCTAATCTAAGAATAAACTGCCAGTAGCCCTTAAAAGGGCTTTTTGCAGGGCATTGCCCCAAGATAAACAGCTCTTTTACAGAAAAAAGTCTAAGTCCCCCTAACAGTACCCCCTCCCCACCCACCAAACCCCCCAAAATAAAAAACACTAAAAAAAACTAAACTACACATTGCCCTGAAAAGGGCATTTGTTTGGGCATTGCCCTTAAAATGGCATTTAGCTCTTTTACTGCCCATCATTAATCTAAATTAAACAACCCCCCCAAAAAAAGTCTAACACCCAGGTTGGTACTCACCGTTCCTGAATTCCGGCGGAGAAGGTCCTATTCCAGGCGGTGAAGTCTTCTTCCAAGCAGCGACCTCTTCTTTCTTCTTCCAGGAACAATCCGGTGCCTGCGGAGCCATGGAGCGTGGAGGATCCTCTTCGTGCAATCTCCGCCGTACACTGAATAGTGAATTCAAGGTACGCGATTAAAGATGGAGTTCCTTGAATTCCTATTGGCTGATTTGATTCTTCAAATTCAAATCAGCCAATAAGATGAGAGCTACTGAAATCCTATTGGCTGTTTAAATCAGCCAATAGGATTTCAGTAGCTCTCATCTTATTGGCAGTGTTTATGCTGCTGTAGCTGTATCAAGTCCAAACCTCTTCAGAGCCTGCAAAACTAGTAGTTCCAGTTTTCAAACCAGGTAATTACTATATTACCTTATAGAGGTAAGGAAATTAGTTTTTGTGTATAAAACTGAGATTAGGATGTACATAATTTTGATTACTTATTGTTACATACCAGAGAAGCATCTTGCAACTGGCCCCACATCTATAAGCTTGTAAGAAGTACAGGAAACATGTATATATTCTTTGTCTGTTAGGAGCAGAAAATGGCCACCAAGCTCCACCCACCTATTGTTTGTATATTTTGGCATGTTAAGTTAATCCAATCACAATCAGCTCTTAAATAAGTTTTCCTACTCACACATGCCGATTTGTGGATGTGCAAATTGAAATAGATCATTGAAAAATATTAAATGTGTACTGCTAAACTGTCATACAATAAAACAGTTAACTGGACAAGAAGAAAGCTGTGAGCGGAGCTAGGCAGCCATTTTCAGCTGCTAACAAACTAGTATTTAAAACTATCATGTACTTCTTGAAAGCGTAAAGATGTGGAACCCGTTGCAAGATGCTTGCTTGGTAAGCAACAATAAGTAATAAAGAAAAAGTACTGGGTTTAGACTGTCCCTTTAAGTCCTCAACCTTAAAGATTCCAAATCTGTGGAAAACCATAGGGATTAGGGTTGTCTACGCACCACAGAACCTGTTTAATAGAAGTAGGTAGTTTACGCAACATAGAACCTGTTTAATAGAAGTAGGTAACTAAAATTCAGAGAGAAAGGTGAAAAAGAAATAAACATACAAAATGAACAAATAGGAAGTTACAAAGAAACCATAGCAAAAGGGAAACCTCATCTTGAGTAAGATCTGCTAATTATTTCAGTTCAAAGCACTCAGCAAGATATTGAGGAGAGAATATATTGTCATGCTATGATTAACATATTTCTGAAGGTGCATAGTTACATTCTGTAACATACAAACTTAACAATGACACCATAATGTATATGAGAAATATACTTAATGCTATAACCCTAGTAGTAATAGTAACCTAGAGGATTGACTTCCTAAAATTTAATTTTGTCCATCATTAATGTCAGCATATATTCTCCATGCAACACATTTTTTTCACATAAATTAAAACATCTATGAATATATGAATATTTTTTTTAATTGATGGCCAGGAATACATATTTTGATGAAACATAAGGTTTATGAAACAGCTATAAAACATTAACATAAGACCTACACACCAATGCATCTCAATTGTATTACAGCATAGCCCCACTTATAAAACATTAAGAACAAGTTTACAAAGTGGCTGGATTTTGTTTTTGACTCTCACTGGATCATTAGGAGACAAAAATAATTATTAAATACTGGGGTGCCGATTTATTAATGTCTGGCGGACATGATACGCTGCAGAGTATCATGTCCGCCAGAAATCACTGAATGCGAACAGCATACGATGTCGGCATTCAGCATTGCACAAGTAGTTCTATTGAATTGCTTGTGCAAGGTGGCCCCCTGCAGATTTGTGGCCAATTGACCGCTAGCATTGGGTGTCAATCAACCTGATCGTATTTGATCGGGTTGATTACTGTACGCTGCTCAGAGGCGGCAGATCCAGTTAAAGAGCAGCGGTCTTAAGACTGCTGCTTCCTAACTCCTGTTTCTGGCGAGCCCAAAGGCTCACGCAGAAACAGGGTGAGTTGGCCCCATTCGGGGCATAGTAAATCGGCCCCAGAGAGTGAATATTTTACAATTTTAAATTCTTGAAAAATATAAACACTGCTAAATTCATGTATTGATTATGGCTGCGCATTGCATTACAATGGCAGAGATGATCAGTTGTGACAGAGACCTATGTGGTACTCTCATCGCTTTGCACTCCTGCTTTGTACACTACAATACTAAAATTTTGAAAATTTAAACAGAATCTCATCTTAGAAGAATTTCCTCACAAAAATAAAAAATGAAATCAAGACCAGCTCAACCTTTGAACCAAGTAGGTCCAATGGACCCAGGCAGCACTTGACAAGGGTAGTTACTGTCAGACATAGACCACTCCTGTACTCTGTCTCCGTGGGAGAAGTTGCAGGCACCCATCAGCGTAACATCATCATGCACAAAGACACAGAAAAGGTTAGAGGCAACATTCAAGGTGAGACAAGTGCATCTCTTCCCTAACTTCCTTCCCACTTATTGTGCAGAAGCATTGGTTGCATGAAGGTGTGCAGCCAGGCTTAATTAGGTCAGCGGCCAGGCGAGTAGGTTGATATGCTAATCAGTAATGTAACTACTGGGGGCGGGGTGAATGCATTCTCAGACCCAGGCAGCACAATATCTTAAATCAGCTTTAAATGAAACTGAGGTTGCAACCAAATTAATTTTCATTTGTTTTGTAAATAACAATTGTGGAAATCTGTTCTCTCTTGTTTTAGAAGTACCTACATAATATCTTCAATTTTGCCTTTTGGCCTGCACAGCATAAATATTTAGTGCTCCATTTATCAAACTGCCTGGTGCAGCTTTGGAGTGTTTTAGACCAGGCTTGCATGAGTGAGCCTGCAGCTAATAGTTAAGAAGCAACAGTCATCTGACTGCTATACATCAACTCTGTGATGGTGGTTTGCAAACACCCTGGAGACAAGTCCAACTGGGGTGATTGACAGCCCCTGCACGTGTATGATTGGCCATGTGTAAGTAGGGGGTGGCGTCAGGGCCAGACTGGGAATAAAAAGCAGCCCTGGAATATTTGGAGACCAGCCCTATTTTCCTTTGACTTTGTATAATGCGAACACCCCATTTTTCTCAAAGGGGATTACTGGGATACTCCTTACCCCAATATTTAGTTTCAGAATTATATTATATTAGTTTGTATTCAATTTTTTTCCATATTGTTGTTATATGCACTGTAAAGCTCAATTGCATCCATTAATCACCCCTTTAAATTGTAGCTTTCAAGCCCCAGCTGCTGCTGCAGCCCACCGGGAAACCTCCTGGTATCTTGGTAGGCCAATTCGGCCTTTGGTGGCGTTGCACAAGCAGCTGCTTGTGCAATATTAAATGCTGGCTGTAGTGCTGGGTGGACAGGTTTGTGTTAGTTTACCTTTGTCCATCCGGCTCTTGTTAAATATGGCTCTTAATGTCTTGTCTGTCCTATAAACAAATAGATTACCTGTCCTAGACCATAAGATGTGAGTTTACAAAATGGGCAGCTGACACCTTTAAAGTATGGGAATGCTACACTAATTAGCACCCTCCATATTATGTATAGCAAACAAATTAACAAAAACTCAACTACCATAGCAGAATTTTGCTGTCTATTGGTTTAGTGTTTGAAGTTTATAAGATAAGAATTTTAGTGAGGTCTTTCATAGAAATATATTATCTGAGAGAATTTATGCACCTGCACTGTCCGACATGAATATTGTAATGTGCACCATTCTAGCATTCCTGCAATAAATATTAACCATCAACTTGTATGAATTGCCCTCCATACCACTTTGCATTTTTGTGCTCCACTTATAATTTTGACCAAGGTTCAATGAACAGATCTTCTTTGATATAGCTTTTTGGGACTTGTAATATTTAGTGTTTTGTATCCTTTGAGGTGTGATTTTAAATTATGGTTGTCTGTCTCTTTAAATTATAAAAAAAGTTGTTCCTAGGTCATAAAATTTTGAGAACCAAAAAGCAGAGCACAAAGCTAAATATTAAGTTGCGAGGTTACAGGTGAGTGTCCCCCACCTAAATTACATGCACATGGCCAAAGGGTTCTACCCTATCATTTTTTAAATATTCATCTAATGTAAATTGGGAATTTACCACAGAGAAAAATTTCATGTAAAGTGTACCATAGTGAAAAAGTAACCCTGTGAAATGTGCTTGACAAATTATCATAGTGAAATACTCAAGTCTTCCATAATAAACTATTCCAGGTTAGTGGTCAAGTGTCCCAGTGAAATTAGCCAGATCGGTTTTGTATTAAATTATGACAGAAGCATGGTATAATGATTATTATTCTTTCATTTATAGGGATATAAAGGATAAGAAAGAAATGTGCATGGATGCATTTCAATTTAAAATAGATGCTTTTTTGCAATATACTTTCATTAGAAAAAATGCTTCTAGTAAAAGTTATTAATTTAAGTGGCATAAGCGCATATCCTGTGAAGGCCTGTGCAACAGTATTTAAACACCCCACCTTCTCAGAGAATCAGTAGTGGCTTGAAGGACACAAATTGAGCAGACATGGGGTCAAAATACATCTGTTTCTGCACAAGCCTTCAAGCTCGCCGGATACAGGAGTTAAGAAGAAGCGGTCTTAAGACTGATTCTCTTTAACCTGTCCGCTGTCTCTGAGGCGACAGACAGCAATCCGCCCGATCTCATACGATTGGGTTGATTGACACCCTCTGCTAGCGGTCTAGAACTGCTTGTGCAATGATAAATGCCGATAGCGTATGCTGTTGGCATTTATCGATGTCTGGTGGACATGATCGCTACAGTGGATCATGTCCCACAGACACATGATAAATGGGCCCCATGGTGTTTGGTGCATGGGCCTCACAGGATATGTGCGTATCCCAGAGAGAAGCAATAATAACTTTTATTAGACACTTTTTTGTCAATGGAAGTAGATTGCAAAAATGCTCATATTTTAAATTGAAATGGACACAGGCACATTTCATTTTCGACCTTTCTATCCCTTTAATGTTGAGACGATCCCCTTGGTGGCACACGATTAACAGTGTGTATGTCTGCATTGTATACTTGTTTTTTCTTTTCATTATTTTGTTTCCAAGAAGGGATCATGTGATCAGTCACTCGAAATCTCATTGCCAATGTAAGAATAATAATTCCTTCAACTAATATACTGTAGGTTTAAAGTATTTAAAATGAGGAGGGTGCATAAACTGCGTCTCTTTCTTAGTGAACATAAAGTCCATACAACCAATTAAGAACTCAAATTAGAAAAAGATTCTGCTCTTTTTTTAAAAAAAATGAAGGATAACAACCTTATAGGTGTCAAATGGTTGATGAAAAAGAAGTGAACATTTAATTGACTGGACACTTAGAGCCAGACTCCAAGTTGTGCTGCAAATCTAAATTTACCGTTAGCGGAAAAACACCGCTAGCGATATGGTTTTTGCGATTCTTGGGATCCGCTCATATTACAAGTTAAAAAAATAAGTTTCTTCGCTAGTGGTAGCCGGAGAATCGCAAACATCGCTAGAGGAGTTTTGACGTGCTTGTGCATTTGTTTTCCCATAGATATCAATGGAGAAAAATAAATAACACCCTACCATAAGCACCTAACCTAATAATCCCTAATCCACCATCCCTCCACATCGCAAACTATCTTAATAAACTGTTTACCCCCAAAAACCGCCATCCACCCACATCACAAAAACTATCTTAATAAACTGTTAACCCCTAAACCGCCATCCCCCCACATCACAAACAATCTAAGTAAATGATTAACCACTAAACCACCACCCCTACTCACAGTAACAAACTAATATCTAAACCCCCTAACCTAACACCCCTAACTTAACCCCAAATAAAATACCCATAAATTAAATTAAAACTATCCAAACTCCCTTAAAATAAAAAAACCTACCTGTAAAATAAAATTTAAACCTAAGTAACACACTTTAACAAAGTAGGGGAGGGCAAGAGTGCTATTGGGGGTGGATCCAGTAGGTAGAAGAGGAGGGACCTCTAAACTACAGGAAAAATTAAATAAACATATATATATATATATATATATATATATATATATATATATATACTGTATATATATATATACTGTATATATATATATATATATATATATATATACACAGAGGGCATTTTTTGTGGGAGTACTCACCGGTACTGAGTACCCCCACCTCTGCTAACTCATAACAGGTAAAATTTGTAATCACCATGTAAATACTCTAGTTTTCACAAGAGGGGCAGTAAAGTACATCAGACATTCTAAATAATGTTGTCCATTTGCTTTTCTCAAACTTACTTAGCAGAATATATCAATCAATAATCAATGAGTACCGGAACCTTTTTTTGAGTACCAGAATTTTTTCATGTACAGAAAAGCACTGTATGTGTATATATATATATATATATATATATATATATATATATATATATTGTGACAGGGTACAGGACCATGTGTATATCAGTCAGAGGTTACAAACAGCAATCTATCCCGGTTGTTAAGTGGTTAATGTTTTTCCGTTAGCTAGTACACCTGTTCCTGTTTATTAGGCCCAGGGCTATATCATAGCTCTGAGAAAGCAGGTAGGGTTACCAGTATCAGACTGCACTGGGATGGTGCATGTGGAGACCTGTAAAGGACCTGTCTGCATGGAAGTTAAAGGTCTGGTGAGAAAACTGTTTTGTTTTGTAAAAGCTGTAAATGCTTGTTTGTTTTTCACTGGGACCAGTAATAGTAGTTAGGGAAACTACTGTTAGTCAGTCTCCTAACAGGAGTAGGCCTTTTTGTTTGTATTTTCTGTTGCTGCTGAAAAGCATTTTTCATTTAAAGGGGATGTATACCCTGACTCTGGAAAAAGACTATTTCACTTTTATTAAAGAAAAGTTTCATACAAAATACAGTTGCCTGACCGTATTTGCAGTGGCCTTTCCACAAATGGTGGCAGCGGTGGGATTGGTGTGGCACTGGCTTAACTGACACAAGAGCCTTAAAGGTACGGAACCCACACACAAAAAAAATGGAGTATATTGTAAAATCCCTGCTACAGGCTACTTCGGTGCAGCAGGAGACTAACAGGCAAGCTGCAGCTTCTGTAGCAGCCCAACAGGAAACTAACAGGCTCCTAGCTAGACAAATTGGAGCTTTAAGTGAAACACAGACAGAGATCCTGGAACGCCTTAGTACCCAAAGGGTACCTGCGCAAGCTGGAGGGGTAAGCAGGATACAAGCAAGCAGCTGTCTGCAGAAAATGACTCCAAATGATGATGTGGAGACCTACCTGCTTGCGTTTGAACGAACGGCCACCCGTGAAGCTTGGCCTCCAGAGCAGTGGGCCAGTATAATGGCTCCTTTCCTCCTTGGAGAAGCACAAAAAGCTTACTACGACCTGGAAGAGGAGGCTGCTGCAGATTACCAAAAACTAAAGGCTGAAATTCTGGCCCGGTTGGGGGTGACAGTGACTGTAAGAGCTCAGCACTTCTATAAATAGTGATTTAATGAAGGAAAGGCTCCCAGGTCACAGATGTTCGATCTAATTCTTCTGGCCCAGAAATGGCTCAAACCAGAGAGTCAAAGTCCTGCACAAATCGTGGAGACCCTGGTGCTAGACACATTTTTGAGAGAGCTTCCCCATGGTCTACGTGAATGGGTCAGTCAAGGACACCCCACATCCTATGATAGCATGGTAGCTCAAGTAGAACGATATCTGTCTGCAATGGACTTTGAAAAGTCTTCCCCTAAGGCATTTGCTTTGATTTCAAGGCCAAGACCCCAAAAGGGTGAGCCTGAAGCGGAGTCTGGATTGGGAGTGCCTTTGCACAGGACAGACTCTAGAGACCGCACTACAGTTAAAGAGGATTGCTTTGGTGGAAATACTCTAATCTGCTTTGAGTGTGGCAGAAAAGGACATGTTAGGGCGAGGTGTCCTTACCTTGCAGAACCGATGCAGTGTTGACTGGTGGAGGATCCTATAAACTTTCGTGGACAATTATGTTTAGCTGGACTGGTGGAAAATTCAAATAGCTATTACAGTGCTTATGATCAAGAAGTAGAGGCACTTATTGACTCTGGTAGTGCCTTCACTTAATCAAGCCTGCTAATGTACAAAAACATAAGACAATGGGGGTGCTTTGTATTCACGGGTACACTGTACGATATCCAACTGTCAGTGTAGGAAGACTAGTAAAGATCTCAGCAGTAGTAGTACCTTGATTACCCTATCCCCTAGTCATAGGAAGGAACTTCCCTGACTTCAGCTCCCTGTTACAATTGCCAATAACTTCTAAACAAGAGGAACCTGTAGGTTATCAAGAAGGTACTTGTATTGATGAGATTTTTCCTTTCACTCACCCTGACTTATATGTTGATAACCCGAAAAGAGGTAACACCAGACAAGAATGCAGAGAGAGTAGGTTGAGATTTAATAAAGCTGTAAACGAAATGTTGTTAAAGGGAAAAAATGGTCCACTAAAGGTGTGGCCACACAATATAACAAAGAGGATGTAGACGTTATACAAAGAGAACCCGACAAAGACCATGATAGTGAGGCTTGTGTAAGTGATCCAAGAATATTGGATACTGCCGATGATAGTTTTGGGCGAGACCAGGCAGGTGATTCATTGTTAAAGAAATGCTAGGAGCAGAGTGGTTGAGGTAAACAGTGTACTCGTAGAGGGCCACACAAAAGATACATATCCCAATTTTATCCTAAAAAATTATCTCCTTTACAGGGTAACCTACAACGATGGCCAAGAGATTGAACAACTAGTTGTGCCTTCCTCCTCTACTAGGAAGGTGCTTGATTTTTCCCACTCTCACCTCTTAGGGGGACACCTGGGGGTGAAAAAAAACTCAAGAACAGTTTCTCAGGAGATTCATTTGGCCAGGTGTATATGAGGAGATTAAAAGGTTTTGTGCCTCTTGTCCAGAGTGCATATTGTCATCACCAAAGCCCAAGTTAAAGGCCCCACTCATATCTCTCCCCATAATAGATGTGCCGTTTGACAGGACTGGCATGGATCTAGTGGGCCCATTGGAAAAATCTGCTTGAGGTCACCAGTACATTTTAGTTATACTCGATTATGCAACCCGGTATCCGGAGGCTATTCCTCTACGTAAGGCAAATGCCAAAACTATAGCAAAGGAACTGGTTCAGGTTTTTTCCCGGGTTGGCATACCAAAGTAAATACTTACAGACCAGGGTACGCCACTTGTCTCATTATGAAGGAGTTATGCCAGCTGTTTAACATACATACCCTAAGAACTTCAGTGTACCATCCCCAAACCGATGGACTAGTAGAAAGGGATGTTAAGAAAAGTGGTTAGCAAGGATGGAATAGATTGGGACTTACTGCTTCCCTACTTGTTATTTGCTGTCCGAGAGATTCCCCAAAGCTTCACAGGTTTTTCCCCGTTTGAGTTACTGTAAGGGAGGCACCCCCATGGTATTCTGGATATACTGAAAGAAACTTGGGAGGAACAAGGTGTTCCAGGAACTAATATGGTGCAACATGTGGAACAAATCTGAGAGCGTTTGGCTCAAATTGTTCCTCTTGTTCGCCAGCACCTGGAACAGGCTCAGGGTACCCAAAAACTCTACTATGACCAGAGTGCTAAAGTAAGACAGTTCAACAGGGGCGGCCGGGTAATGGTTCTAGTCCCAACTGCTGAAAGTAAGCTTCTGGTATGTTGGCAAGGGCCATATGAAATTTTAGATCAGATAAACCCAGTGAACTATAGAGTTAGTCAGCCAGACCACCGTTAGAAGGAGGCAGTGCTTCATGTAAACCTCCTTAAGCCATGGAAGGATAGGGAAGCCTGTACAGTAGCAGTGGGGGACACACAGGCAGATTCTCTAACCCCAGAGCAATCAGTATCAGTTTCTGTAGAACTGGCCCCTCCACAAGAAGAATAAGCTAGAAGCTTAGTTGAGAGGAATAGGGATCTTTTTTCCCCAATACCTGGTAGAACCCAAGAGATTACACATAACATTTTCACAGAACCAGCAGTGACCCTTAGGGTTAAACCATACTGAATTCCTGAAGCAAAAAAGACTAGCTGTAAGGGCTGAAGTTAAGAAAATGCTCGAGCTAGGGGTGATAGAAGAGTCCCAAAGCAATTGGTCAAGCCCAATCGTACTAGTGCCTAAACCTGATGGGTCTATCAGGTTCTGTAACGACTTTAGGAAATTAAATCAGATAAAGTTTGACACATATCCCATGCCTCGGGTTGATGAAGTAGTAGAGAGATTAGCAAAGGTCAGATTTATCTCTGTTTTGGACCTGACAAAGGGTTACTGGCAAATACCGTTAACAGAGCAGACCAGAGAGAAAACTGCATTTGCTATGCCCGATTGGCTATTTCAATATAAAATAATGCCTTTTGGACTCCATGGAGCCCCAGCAACCTTTCAAATGTTGATGGACAAGTTGCTTAGACCTCATGCCATGTATGCTGCTGCATATCTGGATGATGTGATCATTCATAGCTCAGACTGGGATTCCCATCTAAAAAAAGTGCAGGCAGTGTTGGACACATTTAGAAAGGTGGAGCTGACAGCCAACCCTTCTAAATGTACTTTCGGTTTGACTGAGGCTAAATACTTGGGATATGTGGTTGGTAGAGGAATGGTAAAGCCCCAACTTAACAAGATAGAAGCTATACAGCACTGGCCAAGGCCACTGAGGAAGAAACAAGTCAGAGCCTTTCTAGGTATCATAGGCTACTACCGGAGGTTCATTCCCCATTTTGCCACAAGGGCAGCTCCCCTCACTGACCTTACTAAAGCAAGGAGCCCAGACACTGTAAGGTGGGACAGCAAAGCTGAAGAATCTTTTGCTGATCTACATGCAGCACTTTGTAGAGAGCCTATCCTTGTGGCTCCTAACTCTAGTAAGGAATTCTTCCTCCAAACAGATGCGTCTGGGGTTGGTTTAGGTACTCTACTCTATCAATATGTTGGGGATGAGGAACATCTCTATATGAGCAGTTAACTGTTGCCCCGGGAACAGCGCTATGCTATGACAGAGGAGTGCTTAGTGATTAAGTGGGCTTTGGAAATGCTCCGTTATTATCTATTGGTCAGGCGATTTAACCTTGTCATTGATCATGCCCCATTAAAGTGGATGCACACCAACAGGGACAACCTTTTACTTTTGTGGTGAGACACAAGGCAGGTCTTCTTCATGGAAATGCTGATGCCCTTACAAGGGCACATTGCCCTGATGGCGGTAGCCGCTTCACACGCCTGTGTTAAGCTGGGGAGGGGGATATGTGACAGGGTACAGGACCATGTGTATATCCATCAGAGGTTATAAAGAGCAATCTATCCCAGTTGTTAAGTGGTTAATGTTTTTATGTTAGCTAGTACACCTGTTCCTTGTTAATTAGGCCCAGGGCTATATCATAGCTCTGAGAAAGCAGGTAGGGGTCTCAGTATCAGGCTGCACTGGGAAGGTGCATGTGAATGCTTGTTTGTTTTTCACTGGGGCCAGAGTAGCTGGACCAGTAATAGTAGTTAGGGAAACTACTGTTAGTCAATCTTCTAACAGGAGTAGGCCTTTTTGTTTTGTATTTTCTGTTGCTGCTGAAAAGCATTTTTCATTTAAAGGGGAAGTATACCCTGACTCTGAAAAAAGACTGTTTTACTTTTATTAAAGAAAAGTTTCATACAATATACAGTTGCCTGACCGTATTTGCAGTGCAATATATATATATATAAAGCTGTAATGTGAATACTGTGGGAGGGATAAGGATTTGGGAGGTGTCAGGTGAGAGGATAATCCCTACACTAAAGCAAATATTAACCTGACAAAATAACTGATTATCCCTTTCACTGACAGGAAAACTATGAAGCACAGCTTCAATTAAGTGTCCATCTAATTGCCAAAAACTAATGGCAAAGCCATGAATGTCTGCTTTTGCAACCATTTGTCTTATGACTGCAGTAGTTGTGTAACTAATTTCAATGAGAAAGTCAAAGCTTGCGATTAAGTTTTTTTTTTTTTTTTATGATCCTATTTGACTGCCACTTAGTGGCATCAAATATACCAAAATGGGCATAGATCAATACCTTGGGTTGTCTACTTTAAAAATATATATAGTTTACATAGGTAAATAAAAAAACAAACAAAGGGTCTATTTCTGTTTAGACGGAGTGATAGCAAAAATGCTAAAAATTCTCCAGTACTTTGGGCAAGTTTTTCTTTGACAGTCCTGGTAGTGAAAGGTTAATATTTAGAGA
This sequence comes from Bombina bombina, assembly GCF_027579735.1. Lineage (NCBI taxonomy): Eukaryota > Metazoa > Chordata > Amphibia > Anura > Bombinatoridae > Bombina > Bombina bombina. Next base: position 1,004,108,143 of record NC_069501.1, on the reverse strand, counting down.
AAAAAGCAAAGGTCTAATGTTTATCACTTTCAAAACAGGAAACTAAATGTGATTTCTATATATATTTTTACTCTGTTTGTATATTGTAGGGTTTTCCACTCAGGCGTGTGAAGAATGCTAATCTGTAAATGATCGCACAGATAAAAAATTATCCAGCTTTTAAGTGAACTGCACCCTCGGATAACACAAAAAATATACACAATATGCAAATAATAATAAAAAAAGCAAGAATATAATGATTGTTTCATATTACACAGGTCATAAATAGTTCAAAATATAATCAAATATAGTCAAATCTTTTTTTAAAGGAAACCACTGCCATGAAATGTAATCAGATTATTTCCTTTATGAAACAGCTTTGAGAGATAAATGTTGAAGCATCAAAGTACTATAGCTCTGAATTAAAAAAAGATACTAGAATGTACATATAATTCTTTTAGCTTCTGTACAGATAATGCCATGAAAACGGCTGCTAGGCAAACTCCCGTAGGAGTTTTTTCTCCAAGAATTCCTCACTTAGGACTTGTTTCCATTGAGCTGCAATTGGGTTGTAAGTCGTAAAATGAAAAAAAAAAAACTTTCGGAAGCCATTACATTTATGGACAGTTTCAGATGGCGAAAAGAGTAAAATTACACCCGGTTTCCATTGAACGTGCAAACTGGTAAAACACTGTCGGAAACTGTTATAAAGGTGTCAAACATTACAGCATACTAAACTAGCTGTAAAAGAAAAAAAAATATCTTCTTGAGGCCAAGTTCCCATTGAGATATTAAAGTTTGCAAACAATGAAAGTGTTTCACTTTATGGGCTCAATTTATTAAACGCCGGGCGGACATGATTCGCTGTAGGGAATCATGTCCACCCGGCATCGTAAAATGCCGACAGCATAGACCGCCTCCTGCACATTTGCGGCCTCTAGAAGGGGATGTCAATCATCCAGATCGGGAAGATGATTGCAGACAAGTTGAGGAGCGGCGGTCTTATGACGGCTGCTTCTTAACTTCTGTTTCTGGCGATCCGGAAACTATGAGCGGATAAAGCAGCATCCACTGCTTATTAAATACGGCCCTATAAATTTATTATTTTTAATATTTATTGCTGGTCCAGGTATAGAACTAGTTGGAGTTATGTTCCTATTTAAATATCAATATGTATTTATGTACAACAATTTAATCAAGCACATATCTCCATAATTCCAACTAGGTATATGCCTAGGGCAGCAATAAATATTACATAAATTAAATTTAAAAACTGAATAAAACAAAAAAAGAAACAAAAAAACATTTTTTCATATCTTGTATCTTGTTTTGTGACATACAGTACTCCTGTTTTTTTCTAGAGGCAGTCACAGTTAAGGAGCGCAGGCGTTAAAGGTAACTTTTATACTGTTAGTTTGGGTTACCATAGCAACAAACTTGTTAAAGTGCGATTTGTGAGAAATCCGACATTGGAAGAAAGTTTTAACACAATGTTAAAGGGTCAGTCTAGTGAAATTTTAAAGTTTCATGATTCAGATATCGCATGCAATTTTAAACAACTTTCCAATTCACCTTTATCATCAAATTTGCTTTGTTCCCTTAGTTGAAAGCTAAATCTACGTAGGGTCATGTGCTAATTTCTAATCCCTTGAAGTCCGCCTCTTATCTGAATGCATTTGACAGTTTTTCACAGTTAGAGGGTGTTAGTTCATGTGTGCCATATAGATTACATTGTGCTTACGCCCATGGAATTACTTATGATAGGGCACTGATTGGCTAAAATGCAAGTCTTTCAAAAGAACTGTAATCACAGAAGTAAAAAGAATATTAATATAACCATGTTGGTTATGCAAAACTGCAGAATGGGTAATAAAGGGATTATCTATATTTTTAAACATTGACAATTCTGGAGTAGACAATCCCTTTAACTTACATGTGCACTGCACAAAATATTTCAATGGAAACCTGGTACTAAAACCGAGCCATAAACTACTTTTAGCTATCTGCAACTTCAGTAGCTTACGGCTCCATTTTTAATGACTCAATGGAAACAAGCCCTTAGTAGGTGTGTTTATATGTATGTGTAGACCTGGTAAAGTAATGAGTAGGCAAGGAAAGGGGCCCATGTTTAATTTGGCCCCTGGGCACTTGATTAAACATGTACACAGACAACAAATTAGTTTCCAACAAACTACTCATTCTAAAGGCAAATGTTGATACGTCTCAGGAGTGTCCTCCAGTAATGTTGGTGTATTTATCAGCAGCAATTGCCCCCAACGTGTTACGTATTGTAATTCTGAATGTTAATAATTAATAGCAGTATAAAACTAATGTCAGTGATGTCTACAATTAATATAGCAGAATTTTTGTCAATACATTCCAGTAAGATGTTAACTCTCTTTAGTGTACCCCAAAATAAAACTAATGAAACATCTATAAATTTGACAATATTATTATTAAAAATTAATATTTAATCTAAATATAAAATATTCCTTTTATATGCACATTGATAATATGTATGTAGTAACTGAATATCACCTATGACCAGTTATTAGAGCTGCAACAACTAATCGTCATAATCGATAATAATCGATTATGAAAATAGTTGTCAATGAATCTCATAATCGATTAATCGATAAGTTGGTTTGCAATTAGTTGATCTGTGCACAACACCAGCTGCTTCACTCCAATGAACTCCTGCACTTGGTATTGTGTTTTATGGTTATGTCCTTAGCCTAAAGGACATCTACAGACGTCTACTTTTCACTATTTCAGGAAAGTATAAGTTTACAACTACCCCTGGCTTATGTGCAACCCAGATATAATAGTCATCATTTGGATTGTTTATATTAAATCTGGTTATTTGGAACTATGCTTTTCATGATATAGTGCCAAGCTTGTTGTTTACACCTTGCCCCTAGATTGATGGGAGTTATTTAAATTGATGTGCACTATTATCTGTTTGCACAATTATCAGCATATTGCTTGCTATTGCTGATTATATGTACTGTATAAATAAATGTGTAAGGCTTTGTCCTATTATTGATATACAGTCCTTAGCGCTTCTGATTTAGTTTTTTTATATTTTTAATAAATTGTGATAATATGTACCAGATTTAACCTTTATAAGTATATATTCGTTATTTTTAGAGCAGACTAGATATTTCCCCTAAACTTATAGCTGGTTATTTACCATTGCATATAGATATTCAAGATATTTTTATGTTACAATGAAATCAAGGGTTACTTTATTGAGAGGCCCCTTGCCAAGGTATAAAACACTTAGCATTGGTGAAGAGCTAACACAGATAAATATCCCACTTTGGTGAAATTGGCAAAACCCTACTTATACACCTCAACAGCCTTTTCTCTGCCGCAGGAAATATAGCTGCAAATAGAGAACCAGCCTTAGCCAGAAGCATGTGGACATGTTGAGATTTTTGCATTTCAATGCAAAGTTTCTGAAAGAGTGAATAACAGAATGTTATTAACAGTGATAGTCTAACTCTTTCTAGTTCTACCTCTTTTCAAACAGTTTGTGGTTTTGTTTAATTATAAAATTGTGCTCTGCTGCTTAAAAATTGAAGAAACAGTTGTGTTAATGTAACGTTTTAGTCTGAAGTTTATATTTGTAACTCTCATTATGTGGATTTTATTTAAAACATAGAAAACTATTATTGATTCTCTTTTTATCCGATTAGTCGATTAATCGAAAAAATAATCGGCCGATTAATCGATTATGAAAATAATCGTTAGTTGCAGCCCTACCAGTTATATCTATCAATTGATCAATACAATATTAGAACATAAAGTAGTCTATAGAGATATTTAGATTAAATTACTATTCAGTAGATATTGTCTATTATCCCATGAATGGATTACATTCTTCTATAAATTAACCTTAACTCAAAATGAATTGCTTATTAAATCTCACACAGGAATTATACTATTTATAAATAGCCAGAAAGTTTAACCAATTCATTATATATAACTTATTTAACAAAGCTTGTACTCACCTATGTTCAAATCTCATAATGAAATTTTAGCTTAACTCCCACAATCTAATAGAATTTCCAGAGAAATATAATTAACTATTTTCAACCCAACATAAACTAATATACTTCACTTAAACCCAGAAATTGTTATACAATTATCAAATTAACACAATAATCAACTTATGTTAAATTCTTAAGAGAGATCACAGTAAATAAAAATGAATTCATCAATATAGAATACAAAACCTTTCCTCTCGACAGTACATTGCTTGATGCTAGATATGATTATTTATAGACTACACAGGTCTCTAAAATGTAAATTATAACTATAAATTACACTTACAAATCACAGCTACAATTTAACTATAGCAATAGAATACATTTGATTTAAAACATTAAAATTATAAATCAACCGTTAATACATTATTAGTAACCAATTTGAAAGATCAGCTTTTTTCAATCAGAGTTTTCCAAAGTCATACGTGAAGCTATTTTTGCAACAGGGTATCACAAACACAGATTTATTCCCAACCAGGTGTTGTGACCATGGCCTTATTCTTATATGTAAGGTTATCAGAGAAACCTTACAACATTAAATTTATATTTGTTTACATATAGCTGGTATCTTTATATACAAATTATATATATAATATTTGTTTCTATGGAAAGAAATACACACACACACACAATTGTAATATAGAATTAGATATTTTATCTAAATCTCTAGTAATATTAGCAATATACCAAAAAGTGTAATTACAAGAATTATAGATAACAATGCCACACTGAGATAATACTTAGCTAAGAGTGATGGCTTCAGGTTTAAATATACCAGTGCATTCAGGTTACAGCAATACTCAGGAATACGTCTGTCCAGGGAACTTTTTATCTGCATGACTTATAGAACAGTTTTGGTGTTGATTCAGTCCAGTAACAAAGAGTTCTTTAGTTCCAAACACAGAGCACCAAGTCTGCACGACTTTCTGTGTCCTCTCCAACATGGAGACTCCTCATGTGCTGCGTTTTCTCCTTGCTTCCTTGATTTATATTACACCAGGCCCCAAACCCAGTGTGTTTTTTTTCTCTCTTTCCTTCTTTGCATAGTCTTTTTGTCTGAGACCAATTTCAGCTTCATTTCTAAATCACCTAATGGAATTCTCTGGGTATGCCCTTTTAGTCTGAGCTTATCTCTCATTGGACCTTGCAAATGCATATGGTAATTTTAAATCCCCTGGCAATTTAAAATACCCTTTGGTTGCAACTCTCATATTGATCACTGGGGGGGGGGGGGGGGGGACACAATAGGCAACGTAATGTAGTTTCATTACCAAATACTACTACACAAAAGTATATTTTCTTAAATGTATATTAAATATATCTATTATTTCCTAGTAATAATACTTTATAAACTATCTGTTCAGTATATGGCCCATCTAATATAACTGAGTGCGTATTTTTGAGACTTAAAATGGGTACACTTAGAATATATATACATATGATATATATATCCTACTCACAATATGTTAAAAGATGTATTTAAAAGTCATATTTCTATGAGTGGACTAGTAGTTATAATTCAATATAGATATATGTATATTTGACTTTATTTGTATATCAGTTGATAATTAGTCATACTATTGTTTGATTTTAATAGAATCATATCATTCCATATCTAGTATATCTCCAATACTGAGTATATAAAAACATATGTTATAATTCACAGCACAAATCACATAAGCCTTTATATACCAGTATCTACTAGTCATATTTGGAACCTAATTTTCACACCAGATTCCTGAAACAAAGAAAAATAAATTTAGTTTTATTTTGAAATACAGTCAAATATTTTAAATTCATCAATACAGCTACCCACTCAATACAGCATACACTTATCTAATATAGTATATCTGGCATAAAGGTATATCTCCCAGACCAATATATATATATTATTTATATAATCTGAGTATTTTAAATAGATCTGATAATAATACAATTCATATGTTTAAGTTTTAAAGTTTGAATCTTATAAGCTTTCAAAATACACAGGTTTTAAAAGACTTTCTTAGATACTTTTAAGTCATACGAAGGGTTTAGGGTTTTGTATATTTAACTCAGTATGGAATAATTAACACTTAGATGATAGACATTTACATTTCCTGGGCATCCTGGAAATGTATCTCAAACTGCAGACTTCTAGTATCTCTGACTACAGGAGGTCTATGATGAACTGACCTTTTAGGCAGGAAACTCCATATAAGGACATCCAAACCTGAGAGTGCCATGTGATAAAAATCCCTTTAAAGTGGCCTGCCTTCAGTATTGGGACAAATGTTTATTTCCTCTTGTTCTTTGAGGCATCCATCTGTATTTGAGTATAGCTAGGGAGAGGTCTGTGTCTGGGATGTAGTTTCAGGCCTGTTTGAATAGACCTGTACTTTACAATTTCAAAACATTAGTACCCAGGGTTAATATTTTAAGATAAATTAATTATTTATCTTTATAATGCATATATATGTGTACATATGTCTTATATAATGTCACTCAGCAATACCCTGACATAAATCCCCCTTTCCATTTTAAGATATGTTAGACACATGTATTGGAATGGACTGAAATCTAGTGGTAATTGGTGAGTGTACTGACAGTATGCATTATAGACAGTCTTACCAGAAGAGTCCGGTATATTTCAATCCTCATATTTATGCTCTTTAGCTAGACATCTTATTCATCTTTAAACTACAACACTTCATTAGTGTGCTTGGGGAATTGACCTTTCATTCTCCCTCTATGACCTGGAGTTTGGACCTAGGATGACATGCTTGCAGCTGATTAATATGGGCCCATTTATCTATAAAAGTATCATTTTTAGGAATCCTAATTTTATAGGCAACTGGAGATATTTTGTCAGTAATGACAAAAGGACCTTTCCATGAGGGAAGAAACTTCCTCTCCTTGACTTGATCTCTTCCAAAGTTATAAAGATAAACTTTATCATTGATTTAATTTTCCTTTTTGGAAGTCTTGAGGTCATAATAAGTCTTAGCAGGAGTTGCGGCCTTCTCTTTGTTCCTTTGAGCAAATGCAAAAGCATATTGCAGATGCTTACTTAAGTTTTCCACATATTGATGTGTAGTAGCAGCATTTATTATGTTCTGGTCTGATGTATGGTACAGTATATGTTGAGGTAGAACCATTTTTCTACCAATCATCAATTCAAAAGGTGACATCTTAGTAGCACTACTTGGTGTTGCTCTTAATGCCATTAGGACTAGAGGTAATTTTACATCCTAGTCTATTACCTGTTTCACTCACAAACTTTTTGAGTATTTTCACAATGGACTGGTTGTAACACTCTACACCACCAGTATAGGCAACTCTATATGCTATATGGAGCTATATTTTAACACCTAGTATTTTCCAAATTTGTGTCATCACTTCGCTAGGGAAGTGGGTCGCCCGATCGGATTTGATTCTCTGGGGTAAACCAAATCTGGAAAACATGTGGTTGATAAGCAATGCTGTGCATGTTTCAGCACTATTATTAGGTGCACTGATGCACTCTACCCATTTGGTGAATAGGCATGTTACTGTCAACATGTATCTGTTAGTATGTTACCTCTTGATGACCTAGTTACTGGACCAATAAAATAAATTTGTATATCTGACCATGGCATTACCACCCCTCTTTTCTGCAATGGCACTCTTTGCATTGGCACATGGGTTGGAACTGTGGACAGATTAAACAACCTTGACAGTAGGTTTGAACATCCTTCAACATATGCGGCCAAAAGGCTTAGTCACGTAATATCTCATTTGTTAATTTGGCACCACGATGGCCAGATGTGGGGCATCATGGGCATTTTGAAGCATGAGACCTCTGAACTGGGTAGGTACCACCCATTGTTGGATACCTGTTTTGGAGGTTCTAATTAACAAACCATCCTGTAATTTGAATTGTGATTTTGACTTCATTAAGATCTTAAGATCTTCCTTACCAATACAGTCCTCTTTTGAGATGGGGTTGTTTTCAGGATATTCTATATGTTTATAGAAAATACATATAATGGGGTCTTCTCTTTGACTAGTGATCAGGTTCTCACTAAGAGAATCCTGACTCTATTGTACACGGTTAGGCTCATTTTGCTGTTTAGCCTGGCTTCTGGTAACGGCCTCTACATGAATAGCACCCATTAAGTGGTCAATATTGAGTTATGGCTCCTTGTTTGGCTAATGAATCTGCAAGATCATTGCCTTTCTTATCAGGACCTTAAATTCTGGAATGACACTTGGTCTTTTTCCAATGTATGGGTAACCCATTGGAAACCACTAATTTATCAATCTTGCAGAACAACTTGCCATGTTTGACTGGTTTGTTGTTAGTTTTCTGCATGCCATTTCTTTTCCAAGTTGGCAGGTATTCAACAAAACTGTCACGCACATAATTTGAGTCAGTAATGATCACAAATTCATGAATACCTTGTTCAATAGTCATCTCAATGGTTTTTATAACAGCAGTTAGTTCTGCAACTTGACTGGATCTTGGTCCAATGTTAAATCCTACAGAAATATTTGGGAATTCATTTGCCCAAGCTATAACAATGCCAGCGACTAATCTGCACTCATTATCAATAGTGGCATGGTAATAACAACCATCAACATATACCCAAGGTAATGTTTGATGCTGGTCCTCATTGTATATTTTATATGGGGAAAGCAATTGTTCCTCCAGGAAATCATCTTCTATTAACTCTAATTAATGCAGTACATACATGGAGCTTAGAAAGCCCCTATGTGACTGGATTCTTTTTGTTTTGCTTATAGCAAATTTCTAAAGGCCAGCCTTGTAAGGAAAGAATCCATGCTGTTATGTAGCTATTGGACAGGTTCCCATCTCTTATTTTCTCACTTTGCAAATATAGCAAAGGCTGGTGGGCCGTTTCTACAAATAATTTTCTCGCCTTGTATGTAGGTGCAGAAATTTTGTAGAGCCCATACAGTAGATAAGAGGGCTTTTTCAAAACCATTAAATTTTATTTCTACTGGGGATAAAGTTTTGCTCGCATAAGCAATGACTTTGCTTAAATTATTATGCTTTTGGCATAAAACAGCACTCATGCTTACATCTGTGTAACCTGTCTCTAGGTAGAAAGGTTTACCACCTTCAGGGTAAGCTAAGCAAGGTGCTTGAGTGAGTTTCCTCTTCAGCTCTCTTATGGCTGTCTCTTGAGCCTCACTCCAGTGCCATACTACATCCTTCTTTAGAAGATGTAGCAGTGGTTTAGCTAATTCTGCATAATTGTCAATAAATTTGCAAGAATAATTTTTCATACCCAGGAATGATCTCAATCCCTTTAAGTTAGTTGGGTTTTTAGAATTTATTATGGATTCAACCTTTTTCTTCTGAGGATTTAACCCTTCAGAGGTAACCTCATGTCCCAAGAAGTTGACACAAGTGCGGCACCATTGAGCTTTTTGTAGGGATAATTTGACACCTGCCCTTTAAAGTTGGCTGAGGACATGTTTAAGCTCTGTGATGTGTTTTTCAAAGTCCGTGCTTTTGATTAACACATCATCAACATAAGATAACGTCCCCTTTTCTAGTGCATCAGGCATAACCTTATGCATGAATACAGAAAATTCATGTCCTGAATTTATGTATCCAAACGGAAGTCGGGTGAATGCATATTGAACCTTTTGGAAGGAGAATGCGAGTGTATACTGGTCTTCCTCATGTACCTTTATGGTCTAATATCCCTGTGCACAATCAATGGCAGTGAATATCTTAGATCCCTGCATCTGCGCTAGGCACTGGTCAAAATATGGCACAGGCCAGCCAGGCATGTATACTCATTTGTTTAGCTGTCTTAAGTCAGCACACAAACGCCATTGTCCATTGGGCTTAAGAATTCCTAGAATAGGATTATTATAAGAACTATGCACCTGTCTGATGATACCCCTTTCTTCCATGTTCCTTGTGATTTCTGATAGAGAATCATAGGATGCTAAGGGAAGTCTTTATTGTTTAACAAATACAGCTGGTGCATTGGGATCTGTTTAGATTCTTGCTATGTGTCGGTCTGTAGTACCACAGTCATAAGAATCCCTAGCAAAAATATCCTGGTATTCCATTTGGAGTTCTCGTAGCTGTTGTTGTTCATCATCACTGGAACAGCCATTAGCTAAGGAGATTTGCTCTTCGACTATTTGCTGAAATACTGGAAAGATTTCAGGCTGTCCTATCTCATAGGCTTCTTCAAGCCTAGAGGTGAGGTCCCCTTGGTTATAATTTACATTACCCCAGGATTCTGGGTATTGGGGTATTCCTGCTCTATGATCAGTTGATCAAATACCAGGGAGGCTTCTTCAATTTTACAGATGCCTTCCTCTGAGCTGAAAGGATAAATAGACTTAATTGGGAATAATCCTTCTGGCATTGATGCAAAGTATTGTTCTATTAACTGCTCTTCAGTTAAGTACCTTTCAGGTATTAGCCTGATTACATTATTCTGGAATCCAAAAGTGTAAAAACTGGATTCCATAGCATACCCTATGGTAGTTCCCTTGGATAAGGTGATATCCTGTGGGGTCATGTTATGCACAATATCATGCATTGGAATAGTTTCAATATTTACCATAGGAGTATGGGTCATTGTCATACCCATATTTTGCATTCTCTGGGAGATGAAAATTAGTGCTTCAGAAGTTTTTAACTTCTGACCCCTTCTTATCTGTAAGGGTAAGAGAAATCTATCAGCCCCAGCAAGGATTACAATATCATTAGACACCTGCATATTCACAGCATATGGCATTTGCTGGTTTGATTTCAGGGCTGCATTTTCATCCTGAAATATTTCAGGGTCCCCTTTCAACCTGCTCCAGAGGCAAAGGTTAATGAAATCTATTTGTATGGCATATGTATGCAAGAGATCATTGCCAATGTATATTTGATTATGGGGATTATGTAAAACTAAAAACAGGTGTTTCACTGATTTATTACCTATGGAGATAGATAATAAACATTTAGCTGTAATGTTATTGCTTTAAGAGTTATCAAGTGATCTTGGGGAGAAAGATATTTAATTACTTTAGGTTCAGCTATCTGCACCAATAAGCCTTCACTTATATAGCTAGCTTCCTGTTTTAAGTTTAATTTAGCATACTTGGTTTTTCCCAGGTAATGCACTTACATAGGGATAAATAAATCATCCTTAATTTTCTCAATTTCTGCAAGGAATTGAGAGTGATCACCCCGTTAGGGAATTTAGGATCTCCTTTGTGTAGAGATATGGTTAATACATCACCGTCTAGGGAAATATTGGCTATTTTCCCAGGCGAACATTTAATGGTATGAGCATCAGAGCCACTTAGGGGAGTCTGATCATCTATTTGTAGGACAGTTATTTCAGGTACAGAGCTATTCCTGAAATGAATCTCAACAGCATCTGGCTTCTCTTCCACCACATGACCGTTATGTCTGGTGTGAGGAATGCTGGACCGTTTATAATTAATAGGTCTTTTGACTTGCGACCAAATAATATTATTTATGCAATCAATTACAGTACTTAATTGCTTAAGAAGGTCAATAACAATTATTAAATGATCATTTGGCAGATCCACTATAATGACAGGGTGTCTTATTACCCTGTTTCCCAGCTTTAGCTTTAACCATGCAGTGCCCCAGACTTTGAGTCACCCCCAACACCTATTAATGAACCCTCAAATTCCCTGAGTTTAGGCTTGTGGGGCGTTAGCTCATTTAGCTGTGTGTAGTACCTGTGGGAAAAATAGTTGCCTGAGATCCAGTATCAATTAATCCCATGATAGGGTTGGTAACTAAATCCTGGAGCTCGGCTAATACATAATATCTCCCCTCAGTTTCTATCATTTCACACATAAAATTAGCATGTTTACACATTTGTGGGCTTCGCCACGAGTTACCTGAATCAGCCATGTTACTTGATACAGCATAATCCTTACCCACCGTCTCCTCTGTAATAGAGATAACCGGTTTCCTGCTTATTGCGTCTCAGTCAGGGCTCCCTTCTCCAGGTGAGGATTGCTTTGCACATCCACCTGTGGGAATAAGGCTTATGGAGAACTGCAAGAGAGGAGAATTATTAGTACTTCCAGACTGGGGACACCTGTCATCACAGTCAGGCCTAACGTTGCTGGGCTGTAGGGAGAGAATTTGATTAGTATTATTATTAACATTCATTATCCTCTTTTGGTATTTCTCAGTGTCTGTGGCACACTGTTGGCCACTGGCGGTACCTCTAAAAAGGTTTATTAGGTTGACTCATGTAGCAAACTGTTCAGATAATTAATTTAACTGGGCACTAAGCTGACCCACAAGATTGTACAAGTTATTGCTACCCATGGACCGATTTTTTTATGTCCCAGGGTAGTGATTCCTGGATCATTGTGATCCCTCAGAGTCTAGCCATTATATCTATTTTGACACGGTTGTCTTTGGGGTTCAACTTGTCTGGCGCTAATATCCTGGGGTGCACTAATTAATTGGGGTATCTGGTTATCCTGAGAGTGTCTGCGTCACTTATGGTATCTTCTTCTACAGGGATATCAATTACCTTGTGGGTATTTATCTCTTTGGGGATACCTATTTATCTGTGTATGCCCCCCATTTTGAGTATATTCCCTTCTATTAGCCTGTAGATTCTGCACCTCTGCCCTTGGTGGGGGGAGGGGCAGACTCAAAACTTTGTGAGGAAGGCTGGTTTCCTCTGGCCACGTCTGCATAAGTTTCTTTTTGGACTCTAAATTTAGGGGGCTAGGGGACACCCTAGTTTCGGCCACTGATTTAGGGTTCGGCCTTGTATCTATTTTAACCCCCTGCTCACTGGACTGCTGAATGCAGTATAATTTTGTTCTTTCCCTGATCCGCCAATCAAATGAACAGTTATCATCAAAGTCTCTAGACAGATTTATTTTGATGTGTGAGGGTAATGCTTCATAAAATAAATTTACAAATTCTGAGCTTTTAAATTTGGGGTTGTTTTCGGCCATACTGTAAGCACCTTTTAGTGTAGAAAGGAATTTGATTGGGTTTTGGTTTGCGCCAAATTTAAAACATTAGGTGACTGCCTAGTTGGGAAGTATATTTCTGAGCTATTCAGGGTCCTTTGTTTAAATTCTTCTCTTAAACATTGCATCTCACATCTCACAAATTCTTTTAAGGATTTAATAATCTCATTATTATTCCCACTATTTTCATCACTAATGGAGGGGGGCTTATTATTGCTGAGTTGCTTATTTAAACTTTTGATTTTAGTGATTAATTTATGGTTATGTTAATCTAAGGCACCCATGTCTTGTTTAAATGTAACAATTTCATTTTGGCCTATTTATAAATTTTCTTCACATTTGCGTGATGAGTGAATTTAATCTCTTAGCTGCTGTAATTACAATTCCTTTTCTATCATGTACATATTACAAGTGGCCAAAATTTGAGTATTATCTCATCCCATTTTTTTAGAATTCTTGCATTGATTAATTTTTAATAATTCCTGGAATAATTCACTTGTTTCGTTCCACATTATATTATCAATAGCAATATTTTTGGCCTTGGTGGTAAGCATATCAATATAATCATTTAAATCACCCAAAATTTTAAATCTATTTTGATGTGGTTGATAGCGTCCATTCTAAAGGAGTCTGCCTTTGTAAGGGGTCATTTTTGGGGACACATTTCAATACTGTGTATAGATTCATTTGGGTCACTTCTAGTGATAGACATTATGATTTCAGCTTAGTATTTAGTTCATTTAAAACGCTAATACAATTTTAACACAAAAAATTATATATATTTTTTTTAAATATCACTAAAAAAAATTATAATAATTTCTACTTACTACAAAATATATTATATCAATGTGATAAAGAATAATGATCTACAGCTGTGCCTCCAATAAAATGTTGATACGTCTCAGGAGTGTCCTCCAGTAATGTTGGTGTATTTATCAGCAGCAATTGCCCCCAACATGTTATGTATTGTAATTACAAATGTTAATAATTAATAGCAGTATAAAACTATTGTTAGCGATGTCTCCAATTAATATAGCAGAATTTTTGTCAATACACTCCAGTAATATGTTAACTATCTGTAGTGTATCCCAAAATAAAACTATTGAAACATCTATAATTTGACAACAAAATTATTATTAAAAATTAATATTTAATCTCAATATAAAATATTCCTAAATTCTGATCAGTTAATTTGTATATACACATTGATAATATCTATGTAGTAACTGAATATCACCTATGACCAGTTAAATCTATCAATTGATCAATACAATATTAGAACATAAAGCAGGCTATAGAGATATTTAGATTAAATTACTATTCAGTAGATATTATCTATTATCCCATGAATGGATTAAATATTTCTATAAATTAACCTTAACTCAAAATGAATTGCTTATTAAATCTCACACATGAATTATACTAGAACATTTTTTAAATATCCAGAAAGTTTAACCAATTTAATATATATAACTTATTTAACAACACTTGTACTCACCTATGTTTAAATCTCACAATTAAATCTTAGCTTAACCCCCACAATCTAATGGAATTTCCAGGGAAATATAATTCACTATTTTCCACCCAACGTAATCTAATATACTTCACTTAAACCCAGAGATTGTTATACAATTATCAATTCAACATAATAGCCCATTTATGTGCAATTCTTAAGAGAGTTCACAGTAAATACAAATTAATTTATCAATATGGAATACAAAACCTTTCCTCTCAACAGTAAATTACTCAATGCTAGATATGATTTTTTTATAGACTACACAGGTCTCTAAAATGTAAATTATAACTATAAATTATACTTACAAATCGCAGCTACAATTTAACTATAGCTATAGAATACCTTTGATTTAAAACATTAAAAAATATAAAACAACTGTTAATACATTACCAGTAACCAATATGAGAGTTCAGCTTTTTCAATCGGAGTTTTCCAAACTCATACATGAAGGTATTTTTGCAAACAGGGTATCACAAACACAGAGAGTTATTCCAAACCAGGCCCCAAACCAAGGTGTGTTTTTTTCTTACTTCCCTTCTTTGCATAGTCTTTTTGTCTGAGACCAATTTCACCTTCATTTCTAAATCACCCAATGGAATTCTTTGGGTATGCCCTTTTAGTCTGAGCTTATCTCTCATTGGCCTATGGAAATGCATATAATAATTTTAAATCCCCTGACAATTTAAAATACCCTTTGGTTGCAATTCTCGTATTAAACACCGGGGGGGGGGGGGGCAATAGACATCGGATTGTGGTTTCATTAGCAAATACTACTACAGAAAAGTATATTTTCTTAACTGTATATTCAATATATTTATTACTTCCTAGTATTAATAAACTATCTGTTCAGTATGTGGCCCATCTAATATAACTGAGCATGTATTTTGGAGACTAAACATGGGTACACGTAGAATATATATATATATATATATATATACACACACATATGAGATATATATATATATATATATTTCATACTCATAATATGTTAAAAGATGTATTTAAAAGTCATATTTCTATGAGTGGACTAGTAGTTATAATACAATATAGATATATTTATATTTACGTTATTTGTATATCAGTTGATAATTAGTCATACTATTTGATTTTAGCCATTTGAGTTCTAAGCTGAATTTAATATTTTTCTGTTTTTTACTATTTTCCTTCGTTTTTTACTATTTTCAAATTTTAGGTGATTACCTTTCCAATGCTCTGTCTTGGGGGTCTGTAGCTGATTAGATCCCTGAGATTCAGGTTTCTAAGCAGCATGCCCCCTTTCCCTATACTTTGTATTGACAATTTTAAATAAAGTTGCGTGGTGACGTCATCACGTCATTGTGCCTACGTCACCGCACGTAAAGGGAAGCCCCGGCGATGCCTGTCACTATGCAGGCCCGATCGCCGGGGTAGGAGCTGGTGGGGGCCCCCAGATTGCAAAAAAGGTAGTTGAGTGCTAATGACGGCTCTGAGCCGTCATTAGCACTCTAGGGGTTAATAGAATCATATCATATCTAGTATATCTCCAATGCCGAGTATATAAAAACATATGCTATAATTCACAGCACAAATTACAAAGGCCTTTATATACCAGTATCTACTAGTCATATTTGGAACCTAATTTTCACACCCGATTCCTGAAACAAAGAAAAATAAATGTTGTTTTATTTTGAAATATAGTCAAATATTTTAATATCATCAATACAGCTACCCACTCAATACAGCAGACACTTATCTAATATAGCATATCAGGCATAAAGGTATATCTCCAGACCAATATATATATTATTTATATAATCTGAGTATTTTAAATAGATCTGATAATTATACAATTCATATATTTAAGTTTTAAAGTTTTAATCTTATATGCTTTCAAAATACACAGGTTTTAAAAGACTTTCTTAGATACTTTTAAGTCAGACGAGGAGTTTGGGGTTTTGTATATTTAACTATGGAATAATTAACACTTAGCTGATAGACATTTACATTTCCTGGCCATCCTGGAAATGTATCTCAAACTGCAGACTTCCGGTCTCTCTGACTACAGGAGGTCTATGATGAACTGACCCTTTAGGCAGGAAACTCCATATATGGGCGTTCAAACCTGAGAGTGCCATGTGATAAAAATCCCTTTGAAGTGACCAGCCTTCACTATTGGAAGAAATGTTTATTTCCTTTTGTTCTTTGAGGCCTCATCTGTATTTGAGTATAGCTAGGGGGAGGTCTGTGTGTGGGATGTAGTTTCAGGCCTGTTTGAATAGACCTGTACTTTACAATTTCAAAACATTTTAAGATAAATTAATTATTTATCTATATAATGCATATATATGTGTATATAATGGGGTCTTTCAGAATTCATTTCTTAATGAAATAACGTTTACCTGCTATTCCCTATGTAGAATATCTTTAGGGTAGTATCGAAGTAGGTGGACAGCAGATCTGGTGCTGCTGCTAGAAAGCCAGCAGCATCACAAAAAAATATATACTTTTTTAAAATATTTTTTTACTTTTTTTAGGCTAGATTTAAGGCTATTTATAGCGCCAGCTCATGTGCTAACTCCTCTAGAAGTATTCTCTTTTCATGTGTCGGGTACTGCTCGTATTACAAATTGAAAGTGAAAAGGTTTTGCTTGCACGTTAACCTTATGCACGCAAAAAACAAACTTAGAATATCACGCGCAATAACCTATTCCCCCATAGAAGTCAATGAAGCAAAAAAAGTGGAAAAAGCACCCTACTCGCGCTCAAACCCAAATGCAGGTTCTCAAGTGAGCTAACCCGACATGAATATATGAATATTTCACATAGAAGAAAATGTTCAATTAATTCATAAATACATAATTCTATATATCTGATGGTATTCTGGTAAAAATATATATCTATACACACACACACACACATGTTGTATATAGATGATTATATATAGGTATAGATAAAAACAGATACATATAGGAATTTGTATTTAAAAATACATAGAACATTCTTCTATGTGCAGAACATTGGAATGTGAAATATTTACAGTAAATAAACAGTATGACCCTTTTAATTCTACTTGTAATACATGCGCTACATCTGATGAGTTAA
This sequence comes from Bombina bombina, assembly GCF_027579735.1. Classification (NCBI taxonomy): domain Eukaryota; kingdom Metazoa; phylum Chordata; class Amphibia; order Anura; family Bombinatoridae; genus Bombina; species Bombina bombina. The sequence continues at coordinate 1,004,090,530 of NC_069501.1, read as the reverse complement.
AAAAGCTGCAATAAATCCGATATCGCTTGCGCTAAACTTGTAATCTGGGGTCAGGATTGGCTAAGAACAAAAGTGAAACTTACATATTTACTGGCTTACACAGGAGTCAATCAACTGACAAGGACATTGCTAAATCGTTATAGAATAATGTAAATGTTAACTTTTCAAGCCTTTCCCCCCTTTAGAGTATTGGATTTAACCACGTGAACGAGTCATTGAAATGTTTTTTTATAAGATATATTTGTTTTTTGTTAAAGGGGCCGTTCATTTATCATTTTCAGACAAATGCAATAAATAGCACAAAGGTAGCTGTTATTTTCTAACTAGTTATCACTTCTGAATATTTCTTTTCTCATTATTAAAGAATACAATAGTACTGAACTGCTGTAGAATCACAGTGTATAAATATCACTGAAGTTTTAAAATTAAGCACAATTTAACATGACTTGAATGAACTCAGTTGAAATACAATGCCTGTGTCTAAACGCTAATAATGGTTGGGTGGAGTTGGCTGCTCCTGGCAACTTAGCTATGTAATTCATTTTGCTTATTTTTGAAAATTATTTTAAAATACTTGCCAGCAATTTTTAAACATTTTTTTAATGCAAACTATTTTTAATTAATTAGCCCTTTTAGGATATGCACAGATCTCAACCTGTTTTATGTCCCTTTAACCCCTTTTTATAGGGGTGAGACTGCGCTATTGCGGCAAGACCCGCGCTATTATAAGAAGACAATCCCTTAATGATCAGTGACGTACAGGGTACTTCAGGGAGATCATGTCAGACTAATCTTATTAACTTCTTTGATTATGTAACAAAAGTATTAGACAAGGGTGGAGCAGTTGATGTAGCATATCTTGAATTCAGCAAAGCATTTGACACTGTCCCACACAATAAACAAATTCACAAACTGTATCTCCTTGGTCTAGACTGGGTGGAATGCTGGCTTGAGGACAGAAAACAAAGTGTCTTAGTAAATGGAGTTCAAGCAGCAGAGGGGGCTGTTACTAGTGGTATTCCTCAGGGGTCAGCTCTGGGGCCTGTTTTGTTTACCATATTTATCTGTGATATCAGCAAAGGGCTACAGGGGAAAGTATGTCTGTTTGCAGATGATACAACAATTTGTAAGAGAGTGGATGTTCCGGGGGGGGGGGGGGGTAGACAAAATGAGAAGTGATATACAACAGTTGGAGGATTGGACAAACGACTGGGATCTAAAGTTTAACACAGCAAAGTGTAAATAATGCATTTAGGGAAGAAAAATCCAAATGTTAATTACAGACTCAATGACACTTTACTAACTGTTACAGATGAGGAACAGGAATTGGGAATTATTATTTCAGATGATTTAAAACGTAGTAAACAATGTAGTAATGCAGCGAGTAAGGATAACAGAATGCTTGGATGTATTGGTAGAGGTATTTGCAGGAGAAATAGTAAGGTTCTTATGCCACTTTACAGATCACTAGTTAGGCCTCATCTTGAGTATTGTGTGCAGTTCTGGAGGCCACATCTTCAGAAGGAAATTAACAAACTTGAATCTGTGCAAGAGAGGGCTACCAAAATGTTACATTGTTTAAAAAATAAAACTTACCAGGATAGGATCAATGACCTAAATATGTATAGCTTAGAGGAGAGAAGGGAAAGAGGTGATATGATGGCATTAGTACGTTAAAGGGCTTAGTAAAACTGAGGCTGTGGGTATTTTACATAAAAATGGAAAATTCAAGAACAAGGGGTCATGATCTCAAGCTGAAGGGTAGTAGATTCAGGAGTAATTTGAGGAAGCACTTCTTTACAGAAAGGGTGATTGATTTATGGAATAAACTTCCTCAAGAGGTAGCAATGACAAACACTGTTGGGGACTTTAAAAATGCCTGGGAGAAACATAAGGCTATCCTACGAACTAGATCAGTTTATACTGTTAGGTAATATCGGGCAGACTTGCTGGGCCTATGGCTCTTATCTGCCGTCAATATCTATGTTTAAGAGGTTAATATTGTATCTAAATCATAAACATTTCATTTTAATCTATGTACCATTAAAAGTAGTCACTTAAAGGGACATGAAACCCAACATTTTTCTTTCATGGTTCAGATAGAGCATACAATTTTAAACAACTCTCTAATTTCTTTTATCAACTTTGATTCTCTTGGTATCTTTTGTTGAAGGTGCAGCAATGCACTACTGTGAGCTAGCTGAACACATCGGTAAACCAATGAGAAGAGGCATATATGTGCATCCACCAATCAGCAGCCAGCTCCTGAGCCTACTTAGGTATGCTTTTCAACAAAGGATACCAAATGAAAAATCAAAAATAGATAATAGAAGTAAACTGGAAAGTTGTTTTAAACTGTAAGCTCTGTCTGAATCATGGAAGAAAACATTTGGGTTTCATGACCTGATAAAAAATTATACATTTTAAAAGAAACATTTTTGAAAACAAGCATATTGGGAAAAGTACTTAGAATTGTATTTTGAAACACACTAATACCACTAATATGACCCTTTAAGGTTCAGAAAGCAAAGTGAAAGTAATTAATTTATTCAGACTGTTTTCAGTTCATTAACTTTCTTCATTGGTTATTTTATGTTAACTGGACTGAAGCAAAAGATAAGAGTTTAACCATTTGTAAATAAAGGTTGAACTTCGTATTGACAACAACGTGCCAGCACTTTTGGAACACAGCTCATAGTGTGGGAGATCCGGTGTGAGTGCTGTAGAATTCAATAGAATTAAAAGAATTGTATGGGTTTTTAAAGGAAACTACATATACTACAACCTCAACAGGTAATCAAATATTGATAATTAATTAATTACTTAATTAGCTACTAAAGACAATGCATACTGTGTGAGTATGGCAGGACTACAACCACCAGATGTTGATAAGTAATTGTTCAGAAAATCAGTTACATTTATTAAATTACGTTGATGTATTTTTTTTTGATGAACATAAGGCAGTTTTGTATTAAAAATATGCAATAATGTTGTACAATTTTAATTTGACTCTCCCATTTCGAATGGGTTTATTGTGTGTTTTGTAAGGCATGCTGTTGTGCATGCTAACACATATATATTCAGATATATTACTGTGTGTGACTTATTGATGTTATTTGCTAATATGTGGTGCTCCAAGCTGACGCACAGATGTGAACTTTGTTTTCATTATGCTGCACAGCATATTTATTTAGTTGTGCACACAGACTATCACAAGCAAAAAGAACATTGGTCTGTGTGAAGTTCCCACTTGCTTTTATAAGCCATGTTTGCCCATATATTGAAAATTAATTATGGGCATAACCTTAATTGAGTTTTAATTATTACTGGCTGAGCTGATATTTACTAATATTCTTTTAAATACCTTTTGCAGCTCATAAGAAATTAAAATCATGGTTCTGAAAAAACTGTACTTTACCGTTAACGGACCGCCACTCTGTTGGTGAATACAAATTTTAAACAAATTTCCAATTTACTTTTATCATCAATTTTGATTTTTTTCTCTTGGTATTCTTGGATGAAAGCTTAACCTAACTAGGTTCATTTGCTAATTTCTTAGCCCTTGAAGGCCGCCTCTTATCTGAATGCATTTGGACAGTTTTTCACATTCCCTCCTTTCCTTCAAAAACTTAACTTTAATTCCTGTTAGCTGCTGCAGTGCTTCCTCCGCCCATCACAAGTCCTCTTCCGGGTCCAAAATGACGAATCCGGCTTCCTCCAATCACGGCGTTGCATCAGGCCATGATCGCCCCGGGGGTAAAGCCATGATTGGAGGAAGCCGGATTCGTCATGTTGGACCCGCGAAGAGGGCTTGCGACGGGTGGAGGAAGTGCTGCAGCGGCTGACAGGATTAAAAGATACGTTTTTTTAAGAAAAGGAGTAAAATGTCAATTTTGATGAATTAAAGTGCACTTGTTTTAAATAGGTTTATTAAAAACCGAGCACTAATTCATCCAAATTGACCTTCACTTTAAGCTGCTCACATTAGATGTTTTAGAATTGTAAAAAAAAATAGTTAAAATGTGAATATCTTTTGGTATGCTTGACCAAATGTCCTGAAATTTTCAGAATATGTTTGAATATATAAAGTCTTGTATTGTATGAAGTTTGGGGGAAGTTAATATCTAAGTTGTTTTTTGTACGTTAAGCCACATTAAGCGCTTCAAAAAAACAAGCTTAATGTCACTCATTTGCCTTGTGGGACACTAAAATCCATGAAACTTCTAGGATAGGCTTGGATAGGGAAAAACTGATGCTGTGCCAAGTTTCAAGGCAATTTATGGATGTTTAGGCACATTTTTGCACATTAACCCCTTAACGACCGAGGACGTGCAGGGTACGTCCTCTAAAAAATGTCAGTTAACGACCAAGGACGTACCCTGCACGTCCTCAGTCTGGAAAGCAGCTGGAAGCGATCCTGCTCGCTTCCAGCTGCTTTCCGGTTATTGCAGTGATGCCTCGACATCGAGGCATCCTGCAATAACACTTTCTGGCCATCCGATGCAGAGAGAGCCACTCTGTGGCCCTCTCTGCACCGGACATCGATGGCCGGTATCGTTGGTGGGTGGGAGCCGACTTGGGAGGCGGGTGGGCGGCCATCGGTGAGATCTGGAAGGTGGAGGGGGGCGGGATCGGGGGCGGAGCCTTCGGGGGCGCGCACGGGCGCGCGCGCGTGCACGGTGGGTGGCGGGCGGGCGCGTGCACGGGGCGGGAGCGGGTGGGAACCGCTACATTACAGAAAAAAAGTAAAGAGTAAAGTGTATTAAAAAATGAAATAAACATTTTTTAAAAAAAGCATTTAAGCGATCTGGAAGGGGTGGGGGGTTGGTATTGGGGGGGGGGAAGCTACACTACAGAAAAGGGAAATTTTTTTAATAAAAAAACATATTTTCACTAAAATGGGTACTGGTAGACAGCTGCCAGTACCCAAGATGGCGCACATTAAGTCAGAGGGGGAGGGTTAGAGAGCTGTTGGGTGGGGGATCAGTGAGGTTGGGGGCTAAGGGGGATCCTACACAGAATCATATGTAAATATGCTAAAACAAAATGCACAAAAATGCACAAATTTTCCTTTTATTTTAGTACTGGCAGAGTTTCTGCCAGTACTTAAGATGGCGGGGACATTTGTGGGGTAGGGGAGGGAAGAGAGATGTTTGGGAGGGATCAGGGGGTCTGATGTTTCAGGTGGGAGGCTGATCTCTACACTAAAGCTAAAATTAACCCTGCAAGCTCCCTACAAGCTACCTAATTAACCCCTTCACTGCTAGCCATAATACACGTGTGATGCGCAGCGCCATTTAGCAGCATTCTAATTACCAAAAAGCAACGCCAAAGTCATATATGTCTGCTATTTCTGAACAAAGGGGATCCCAGAGAAGCATTTACAACCATTTGTGCCATAATTGCACAAGCTGTTTGTAAATGATTTCAGTGACAAACCTAAAATTGTGAAAAATGTAATGTTTTTTTTAATTTGATCGCATTTGGCGGTGAAATGGTGGCATGAAATATACCAAAATGGGCCTAGATCAATACTTGGGGTTGTCTACTACACTACACTAAAGCTAAAAATACCCCAAAAAGCTCCTTACATGCTCCCTAATTAACCCCTTCACTGCTGGGCATAATACACGTGTGGTGCGCAGTGGCATTTAGCGGCCTTCTAATTACCAAAAAGCAATGCCAAAGCCATATATGTCTGCTATTTCTGAACAAAGGGGATCCCAGAGAAGAATTTACAACCATTTATGCCATAATTGCACAAGCAGTTTGTAAATAATTTCAGTGAGAAACTGAAAGTTTGTGAAAAAATTTGTGAAAAAGTGAACAATTTTTTGTATTTGATCGCATTTGGCGGTGAAATGGTGGCATGAAATATACCAAAATGGGCCTAGATCAATACTTTGGGATGTCTTCTAAAAAAATATATATATATGTCAATGGATATTTAGGGATTCCTGAAAGATATCAGTGTCCCAATGTAACTAGCGCTAATTTTGAAAAAAAAATGTTTTGAAAATAGCAAAGTGCTACTTGTATTTATGGCCCTATAAGTTACAAAAAAGCAAAGAAGATGTAAACATTGGGTATTTCTAAACTCAGGACAATATTTAGAAACTATTTAGCATGGGTGTTTTTTGGTGGTTGTAGATATGTAACAGATTTTGGGGTTCAAAGTTAGAAAAAGTGTGTTTTTTTCCATTTTTCCTCATATTTTATAAAAATTTTTATAGTAAATGATAAGATATGATGAAAATAATGGTATTTTTAGAAAGTCCATTTAATGGCGAGAAAAACGGTATATAATATGTGTGGGTACAGTAAATGAGTAAGAGGAAAATTTCAGCTAAACACAAACACTGCAGAAATGTAAAAATAGCCTTGGTCCCAAACGGACAGAAAATGGAAAAGTGCTCTGGTCACTAAGGGGTTAAGCTCATTTTACATTAAAGGGGCACTGAACCCAATTTTTTTCTTTTGTGATTCAGATAGAGCATGCAATTTTAAGCAACTTTCTAATTTACTTCTATTATCACATTTTCTTCATTCTCCTGGTATGTTTATTTGAAAAGCAAGAATGTAAGTTTAGATGCCGGCCCATTTTTGGTGAACAACCTGGGTTGTCCTTGCTGATTGGACAGCACCAATAAACAAGTGCTGTCCATGGTGCTGAACCATAAAGTTACTGGCTCCTTAGCTTAGATGCCTTCTTTTTCAAATAAAGATAGCAAGAGAATGAAGAAAAACTGATAATAGAAGTAAATTAAAAAGCTGCTAAAAAATTGCATGCTCTATCTGAATCATGAAACAAAAAAATTGGGTTCAGTAACCCTTTAAGCTGCTCACATTATATGTTTTAGGATTGTAAAAAATAGTTAAATGTGAATATCTTTTGGTATCTTTTATCAAACATGTTGAAATTTTACAAATATGTTTGAATAGATAGAGTCTTCTATTGTGTGAAGTTTGGGGGGAAATTGATTAACACCTAAGTTCTTTTTTGCACGTTAAAGGGACAGTCAAGTCTAAAAAAAACTTTCATGATTCAGATAGGGCATGCAATTTTAAACAACTTTCCAATTTACTTGTATCACCAATTTTACTTTGTTCTCTTGGTATTCTTAGTTGAAAGCTAAACCTAGGAGGTTCATATGCTAATTTCTTAGACCTTGAAGGCCGTCTCTAATCTAAACGCATTTTGATAGTTTTTCACCACTAGAGGTAATTAGTTCATGTGTTTCATATAGAAAACATTGAGCTCATGCACATGAATTTACCATGGAGACAGCTCTGATTGCCTAAACTGAGAGTCTGTCAAAAGAACTGAAATAAGGGGGCAGTCTGCTGAGGCTTAGATACAAGGTAATTACAGAGGTAAAACGTGTATAATTATAACTGTGTTGGTTATGCAAAACTGGGGAATTGGTCATTAAGGGATTATCTATTTTTTTAAACAACAAAAATTCTGGTGTTGACTGTCCCTTTAAGCCACAGTAAGCTCCCCAAAAACAAGCTTAATGTCATCACTCATTTGACTTGTGGGAAACCAAAATACATTAAGCTTCTAGTATAGGCTTGAATAGGGGAAAACTGAGGTTGTGCTAAGTTTCAAGGATATTGATTGATGTTTAGGCGAATTTTTGTACATTAAGCTCTTTTTACATTAAGCTGCTCATATTAGATATTTTAGGATTGAAAAAATAGTTAAATGTGAATATCTTTTCATAAGTTTTGCCAAATGTCCTGAAATTTTCTGAATATGTTTGAATAGATAAATTATTGTAATGTGTGAAGTTTAGGGGAAATTAGTTAATTTTTTACGTTAAAGTGAAGGTAAACTTTGGTGAATGAAAGTCTGTTTTTTAAAAATACTATTTAAAACAGGGGCACTTTCATTCATCAAAGTTTACAAAGCAGTCGTTTTGATTAAAAACTTACCTTTTTTTCTTTTCACAGCCAGAGCAGCTTCCCCCACCTGGATTTCCTCTCTTCACACGTCAGCAATGACTAATCCGGCTTCCTCCAATCACGGCTTTCCCCCCAGGGTAGTCATTGCCTGAGGCCATGCTGTAATTGGAGGAAGCCGGATTAGTCATTGCTGACGCGTAAAGAGAGGATTTCCAGGAGGGGGAAGCTGCTCTGGCTGTGAAAAGATAAAAAGGTAAGTTTTTAATCAAAACGACTGCTATGTAAACTTTGATGAATTAAAGTGCCCCTGTTTTTAATAGTATTTTTAAAAAACAGGCTTTCATTCATCAAAGTTTACCTTCACTTTAAGTCACATTAAGCTCCCCAAAAAACAAGCTTAATATCACTCATTTGCATTGTGGGAAACCAAAATACATTATAGACTCATTTTGGTAGATTAAACTCTTTTTACATTAAGCCTTTCGCATTAAAGTCCTATTAAGCAATAGGTAAAAAGTGAGCATATTTTTGTAGTGCGCACTGAGTTTACGCTCACGTACAAACTTTTTAATTTAAACTTGTAACATGACCTCAAACTGACGCTCACAAAAAGCTTCCATCTAGCATAGTTTACACTCCAGCAGTGCTAAATTGTACTCCTCTAGCCCTTAATCTTGGCAAACTGTAATATTTCACAATCTGGTATTTCATTATGTGCTCCGAACCTGATGCACTTTTTTATCTGATTAAGTTCCTTACATTTTTATGTATAAATTTGCATACTATTCATTGTAGTTTAAATTGCATTAGTGTATCAAGCACTAGTTGAGAAACTAAGATGTTTATTTGATGAGTCATACTTGCTAAAAGGACTTAATATGCATGTTTAAAGTATCTCGGAATCACAAGTCAACTGCAGACCTAATAATTTAGCCACCAATCATCAAGCTCTAACCCAGGTGCTGAACAAAAAAAATGGACATTCTCCTAAGCTTACATTCCTGCTTTTCAAAAGAAGATTCCAAGAGAACAAAGAAAAATTGATAATAGGAGTAAATTAGAAAGTTGTATAAAATTTTCTCTGAATCATGAGAGAAAAATTGGGTTTCATATCCCTTTAATGTGTGTACTGTCCATTTATAATCATATTCATGTAATTCCGTTATGAAGGAAGGAAATCCCGCGCTGAACCCGATTTCCTACACTATAAGTTCATTCTTTATTCTTACTCCTCTGCCCTTCACTTAGCCAAGCAAAACTACTTCTCTTCTCTCATATCTTCTCACTCCTCAAACCCTAAACATCTCTTCTCCACTTTCAACACTCACCTCTATCCACCTGCCCCACCCCCTTCATCTGACTTTAGTGCTCAAGACTTGGCAGACTACCTTTCAACAAAACACTTACTATCCGAAGTAACATCCCACCACAAGACTGCAACCTTTCATCTCCGCCCCCCGTCACCCCCTCCAACACTCTCAGTACCTTCCCCCCAACCACTGAGAATGAAGTGAGTTCCCTAATATCTTCCTCACACCTCACTACCTGCCCACTTGACCCTATCCCTTCACATCTAATACCTTCTCTGTCCTCTACCCTCACCCCAGCTCTTACTCACATATTCAACTGATCCCTTACTACTGGTTCATTTCCATCATCCTTCAAACATGCAAAGGTCACCCCCATCCTCAAAAAACCCTCCCTCGACCCCAATTCTTGTGCAAACTACCGCCCCATATCACTACTTCCGCTAGCTTCTAAAGTCCTGGAAAAACTAGTTTTCGATCGCCTAACACACTTCCTATCCTCCAACTCATTGCTTGACCCCCTGAAATCTGGCTTCCGTCCCCAACACTCAACTGAGACTGCCCTCACCAAGGTTACTAATGATCTTCTTTCTGCTAAAAACAATGGCCACTATTCTATACTTATCTTACTTGACCTGTCTGCTGCCTTTGACACTGTTGACCATCCCCTCTTCCTACGGACTCTCAGCTCCCTTGGGCTCTGTGAAATTGCCCTCTCCTTTTCTGTCTCATTTGCTGGTGACTCCTCTCCATTGCCTCTGTCTGTTGGAGTACCTCAAGGCTCTGTTCTAGGCCCTCTACTCTTCTCTATTTATACTTCCTCACTGGGTAAACTTATCAGTAGCTATGTCTTCAACTATCACCTCTATGCTGATGATACTCAGATCTATCTATATACCCCTGCACTCTCTCCTTCTGTCCTTTCTCACATCAGCGACTGCTTATTTGGCATTTCTTCCTGGATGGCCTCTCACCACCTAAAAATCAACATGTCCAAGACTGAGCTTCTTCTAATCCCCCCAACTAATTCTACTCCAGTTTCTAACTTTACTATCACTGTCAGTGACACCACTATCTCCCCATCACACCAAGTCCGCTGCCTAGGAGTTACACTCGACTACAATCTGTCCTTCATACCCCACATCCAATCGCTCTCTTCATCCTGTCACAACCACCTACGCAATATCTCCAAAATTCGTCCTTTTCTGAGTGCTGAAACTACTAAACAGCTAATCCATTCCCTAGTAATTTCCAAGCTTGACTACTGTAACTACCTACTAACTGGCCTTCCTCTCTTCCACCTCTCCCCCCTTCAATCCATCCTAAATGCCTCTGCTGGGCTAATCCACCTCTCCCGACGCTCTGTATTCACTGCACCCCTCTGTGAGTCCCTTCACTGGCTCCCCATTCACAGCAGAATTAAATTCAAAATTCTCACTCTGACCTACAAAGCCCTTACCAATGCAGCCCCCCCATACCTGTCCTCACTCATCAACAAATATACTCCAGCCCGTCCCCTAAGATCCAACAACGATCTACTCCTTGCCTCTTCTACCATCACCTCCTCTCATGCTAGACTACAGGACTTCTCTCGTGCGGCACCAACCCTCTGGAACGCACTTCCTTGAGCTGTCAGACTTTCCCCCAACCTCTCCTCCTTTAAACGCTCCCTAAAGACCTTCTTATTCAGAGAAGCCTATCACCAAATCAATAACTAATGAATTCCACTTGCCTAATAGTTGCCCTCATCTAACTTCAGACTAACATCATTCCCACTTTTGCAGTCCCCACCTCCTGTTTCTCACCCTCCTACCCATTTAGATTGTAAGTTCCCACGGGAACAGGGCTCCCAATTCACCCCTGTATTTGTTTGTTAAATTTTGTCTGGTGTCTCATATTGTACTGTCCTTTTATCTTTGTTACCTATGAACAGCGCTGCGGAATCTGTTTGCGCTTTATAAATAAAGAATAATAATAATAATAATGTATTGAAAAATAAATATTTTATTTTTATGATAGTGGAGCATAGTACTGTCAACTAACAGCACTATGGACTAAGGGAGTTTTCCTTACTAGCCAGTGAGCTAAAGACACACAGACCAGTTGTGTTCAACCATGAACTTCTTATTAGTTTCAAAATTGAAATAATGAATTTTAGTTTATCCTGAACATTTTTGACATGTATAAAGAGTGTTCTTTCATGAGAATGACAACATTATTGGTGGTTCAATGTCCTCGTGAGTAATGGTTGATGTTATAGGGCATTGATTGAAGAACTCCCGGTCTGTTTGGGTCTACCAGTTTGTATTTCCATCCCATGGTGGCTTATTCTATGTTTCATGATTAGTGGTCTCTTTTTAAAGTTTTATCTGTTAAACAGTATGATAGGTTGCAGGTTCTTTTCACAATATAGATTCTTTATTTTTGTTGTATCCCTGTGGATAGATCTTAAAGGAACAGTAAATTCAATAGATTTCCATAAACAACAAATGCAGGATAAAAAGACAATGCATTAGAACTTAGTCTGAACTTAAAATGAGTAGTAGATTATATAAAATATAAAAAGACTACACATTTTGCTCATTAACTAAGATTCTACTATGTATTTAACATGTATTGTATTAGAAGTGTATTATCTCTTTAAATGTAATTAGAAGCTTAACATGTGACTTGAATGCACTACCAATAGAAATGAAGGCTTTCATTTAAATTACACAGTTTTTTAAGTAAGGTTATGTCTATGATTAAGGCACACACACCGAAACATGTTAGACCCACCTATCTGACTTTTTAAATTGGTAAAATAAAGCTTCATTTTAAACCAGCACTGAGGACTTTTGCCGGTTTATTTTTTTAGTTTGTATATAAGCATATACATACATATTTACAGGGAACACGCAGTTCCCATAGACCGCAATGTAAAGGCACTTTTCAGTGCCGATTTTTTTTAACACCCCACTCCCATCAACTTAACCCCCAAAATACTGCCTAGTGCAGTTATTTTATTAAACAAATAAAGATGCTGCTATATTTCTGTCTTTCATAAGATATGGTGAGTCCACAACATCATCAATTACTAGTGGGGATATCACTATTGACCAGCAGGAGGAGGCAAAGAGCACCAAAGCAAAGCTGTTAAGTATCACTCCCTTTCCCACAATCCCCAGTCATTCTCTTTGCCTCAGTCTATGGAGGAGGTGAAGTTTTTTGTGTCTGAAGAATATTGGATTTCTTTCGCTACTAGCAAGATTTTTTGGGTATAGCAATAGTCCATGTTAATCTCTTCAGTAGGGTAGTGGTGGCTTTAAAGCAGTTAGGAACTTGTGAGGTGGGCCTTTTCCTAACATTTTTTGCTGCCCTTATATAGAAAGCCAGAGTAGGTTTACTCTGTTCTTTCTTTTTTCCACAGGTCTCTGTAAGGAGTGGTATCCTTTCACACCTTGTGAGCTGTCCTCCTGCCAGACAGCTAGATGTGCAGGTAAGTGCTCTTGTCTTCTGGGGGAGACTGGCACTGAAGGAGTTTAGGACTCTGCACTTTATTTGGGACCAAGATTCCTTGTTAAGGGTCCCTTGTCAAGGGTCTTTTATTTGGCAGTGGGCAGGCACTTTCTGGCATGTGACTAAGAGACTTTAGGGGTTAACCTCTTTCATGGTTAGAAAGGGGTTAACCCTCTATTGGTGGCTCAGCTAGAATTTTGTGGCTGTTTGTTTTTAAAAGACATATTAATGGTGTCATTAATTTGGTCTTATTAATTAGTTTAGGCTCGTAACAAATCACATATTTCTGTATATACACTCTAGAAGTAAACCGCAGGTTTTGAGTTTATCGGTAGGGCAGAGAGAAAATGTAAATAAGCTACTGCATTTATTTTAGTCTGCACTGTAACCCAACAGATTTTAACATCAGATAAATTAAGGTTTAATATTATGTATCCATTTGTATCAATATGTATATTTTTAATTAAGTATTGTATTTTACGTATATAAGAAAATGTATTTGGGTGCTGTATATCAATTGTATTCAATTATGTATGAATTTAGAATGGATTACGGAAAACCAAATATGTAAATATTAATTAAGGTTTTTTAATAACATTCACCTAGATTTAGAGTTCTGCGTTAGCCATAAAAAGCAGCGTTAAGGGGTCCTAACGCTGCTTTTTAACGCCCGCTGGTATTTAGAGTCATGTAGGTAAAGGTGTACCGCTCACTTTTCTTCCGCGACTTTTGGCTACAGCAAATCCCCTTACGTCAATTGCGTATCCTATCTTTTCTATGGGATTTGCCTAACGCCGGTATTACGAGTCTTGGAAGAAGTGAGCGGTACAGCCTCTACCGCCAAGACTCCTACCGCATAAAAAAGTCAGTAGTTAAGAGCTTTATGGGCTAACGCCGAAACATAAAGCTCTTAACTACAGTGCTAAAAAGTACACTAACACCCATAAACTACCTATGAACCCCTAAACCGAGACCCCCCACATCGCAAACACTAAAATAAAAAATTTTAACCCCTAATCTGCCGACCGGACACCGCCACCACCTGCATTATACCTATGAACCCCTAATCTGCTTTCCCTAACATCGCCGACACCTACATTATATTTATTAACCCCTAATCTGCCCCCCCCCAACGTCGCCACCACCTAACTACAATTATTAACCTCTAATCTAACGACAGGACATCGCCGCCACTATATTAAATGTATTAACCCCTAATCCGCCGCACTCCCGCCTAGCAAACACTATAACAAATTTATATTAACCCCTAATCTGCCGTCCCTAACATCGCCGACACCTAACTACAATTATTAACCCATAATCTGCCGTCCCCAACGATGCCGCTACTATATTAAATTTATTAACCCCTAAACCTAAGTCTAACCCTAACACCCCCCTAAGTTAAATATAATTTAAATAAATCTAAATAAAATTACTATAATTAAATAAATTATTCCTATTTAAAACTAAATTCTTACCTGTAAAATAAACCCTAATATAGCTACAATATAACTAATAGTTACATTGTAGCTATTTTAGGATTTATATTTATTTTACAGGCAACTTTGTATTTATTTTAATAACTATTTAATAGCTACCTAGTTAAAATAATTACTAAATTACCTGTAAAATAAATCCTAACCTAAGTTACAAATACACCTAACACTACACTATCAATAAATTAATTAAATAAACTACAATTATCTAAACTAAAATACAATTAAATAAACTAAACTATAATACAAAAAAAACAAACACTAAATTACAGAAAAAAAAATTACAAGAAGTTTAAACTAATTACACCTAATCTAAGCCCCCTAATAAAATAAAAAAGCCCCCCAAAATAATAAAATGCCCTACCCTATCCTAAATTACAAAGTAATCAGCTCTTTTACCAGACCTTAAAAGGGCTTTTTGCGGGGCATTGCCCCAAAGTAATCAGCTCTTTTACCTGTAAAAAAAAAATACAATCCCCCCCAACATTACAACCCACCACCCACATACCCCTACTCTAAAACCCACCCGATCCCCCCTTAAAAAACCTAACTCTACCCCCCTGAAGATCACCCTACCTTGAGTCGTCTTCAGCCAGCCGGCCACCGATTGGACAGAAGAGGACATCCGAAGCGGCAGAAGTCTTGATCCGATCGGGGCAGAAGAGGTCCTCCAAGCGGCAGATGTCTTCATCCAAGCGGCATCTTCTATCTTCAATAAACCGGAGCGGAGCCATCTTGAATCCATCCAACGCGGAGCCATCCTCTTCTTACGATGTCCTAAGGCCGAATGAAGGTTCCTTTAAATGATGTCATCCAAGATGGCGTCCCTCGAATTCCGATTGGCTGATAGGATTCTATCAACCAATCGGAATTAAAGTAGGAAAAATCTGAAGTTCAATCCGATTGGCTGATCTAATCAGCCAATCAGATTGACCTTGCATTCTATTGGCTGATCGGAACAGCCAATAGAATGCGAGGTCAATCCGATTGGCTTATTGGATCAGCCAATTGGATTGAACTTCAATCTGATTGGCTGATTGAATCAGCCAATCAGATTTTTCCTACCTTAATTCCGATTAAAAAAGAGCTGATTACTTTGTAATTTAGGATAGGGTAAGGCATTTTATTGTTTTGGGGGACTTTTTTATTTTATTAGGGGGCTTAGATTAGGTGTAATTAGTTTAAACTTCTTGTATTTTTTTTTTATTTTCTGTAATTTAGTGGGGGGGTTTTTGTATTATAGTTTAGTTTATTTAATTGTATTTTAGTTGAAATAATGGTAGTTTATTTAATTAATTTATTGAGGTTAGTATTTATTTTACAGGTAATTTAGTAATTATTTTAACTAGGTAGCTATTAAATAGTTATTAACTATTTAATAGCTATTGTACCTAGTTAAAATAAATACAAAGTTACCTGTAAAATAAATATAAATCCTAAAATAGCTACAATGTAACTATTGTAGCTATATTAGGGTTTATTTTATAGGTAAGTATTTAGTTTTAAATAGGAATAATTTATTTAAGGATAGTAAATTTAGTTTGTTTTATTTAAATTATATTTAATTTAGGGGGGTGTTAGGGTTAGACTTAGGTTTAGGGGTTAATAACTTTATTATAGTAGCAGCAACGTTGGGGGCGGGAGATTAGGGGTTAATAATTGTAGGTAGGTGTTGGCGATGTTAGGGAGGGCAGATTAGGGGTTAATAGAATTTATTATAGTGTTTGCGAGGCGGGAGTGCGGCGGTTTAGGGGTTAATACATTTATTATAGTGGCGGCGATGTCCGGTCGGCAGATTAGGGGTTAATAAGTGTAGGTAGGTGGCGGCGACTTTTGGGGGGGCAGATTAATGGGTAATAAATATAATGTAGGTGTCGGCGATGTTAGGGGCAGCAGATTAGGGGTTCATAGGGATAATGTAGGTGGCGGCGATGTCCGGTCGGCAGATTAGGGGTTAATAACATTATGCAGGTGTCAGCGATAACGGGGGCGGCAGATTAGGGGTTAATAAGTGTAAGGTTAGGGGTGTTTAGACTCGGGGTTCGTGTTAGGTGTAGGCTTAGAGAGTGTTTCCCCATAGGAAACAATGGGGCTGCATTAGGAGCTGAACGCTGCTTTTTTGCAGGTGTTAGGTTTTTTTTCAGCAAGCTCAGCCCCATTGTTTCCTATGCGGATATCGTGCACGAGCACGTTTTTCCAGCTTACCGCTACCGTAAGCAACGCTGGTATTGAGGGTTGAAGTGGCGTTAAATTATGCTCAACGCTCACTTTTCTGAGGCTAACGCAGCCATTCAGACAACTCATAATACCAGCATTGTCTTAAGGGTGCGCTGGAAAAAAAAGGCTCGTTAGCACCGCAGGCTTTTACCGACAAAACTCTAAATCTAGGCGATTGTGTTTTAAATCTATATATGTATTAAGTTTGAAGTTTAAATATTATCATATAACTGATCGAGTCCAGAGCGGACTTTCATGAGCGGTAGATCTCAGACACACCCCCATTTTGTGATTGGTGTAATTCTGTTTTAAATAGACAAACGGCGCAAGTATCAAACTATCTGTCAATTTTACCTCTTGAAAAAGCCCGGCCACTAACCAGGGGGAAACGCGTCGAGGACAGCAACAAACCTTCAGAGTCGAAGTGCCCTTATCCTCACCAGCCACCAAGCACGGTCAGGGAGTCCGAAAACCCGCCAGAGACTTTGGTGCAGCATAAGAGGGCAATTAACTTCAGCCCTTCTGTGAGAGACAAGGAGCTACACACATCTATGTGCTTCCTCTGAATGCTTGAATTTTATATTCACCCAGTAAGTGCAATATTATTTGCGTGTGTATTTGTATAATAAAAACCTTAACTTTAGTCTTGCCTTGTGCGCCTTCTTTCTCTTCTTTCTGCTTATTAATTCACTGCAGCTTGTTAGTAACTGCTTCTTTAATTTAATCTGCCTATGTCGGTTATGAAGCAAGTGTTTTTTCCTTTTAATTGCGTGGCTTCTATTGTTCCGTTCATGTAATCTCCCGACTCTGTCTTCAGTGTTCACTGAGCAGTTGCGGTGGCCGGATGCAAGGACAAGACCGGCTAGAGAAACTAGTTTTTTCTTGTTGCGGCTGGGATATTGTATTCCTTGGAGGGGGCAGGTAGGCACCTCAGTGTATAGCTGAGGTGTAGAGGCTGTATTTAGTTTAATTTAAGCTGTTTATTTTTTCCTTCTAATACTCTGATCCTTGGCAGGTTCTTTGTATAATGTGGGGCCATATTGCTACAAGCAGTGAGGGTGCAGTTTGTCTAGTCAATCTAGGACTATACCGCTCTACTGTTTCTTAAAGGGACAGTACATTAATTAAATTGCATTTAGTTTTTGTCCTTATTTTTGCCAATATCTTTTCTTTAGTTATGGAAGAGCAATCTGTTCCTTTGAACATGTGTCTTCTATGTTTAGAGAACCAAATTGTGCTACCTATGCAATTTTGCTCCTTTTGTCTAGATTTGTCTAGGACTTTAAAACATAAAGATAAACTTTTTGTTTCTGATCCAAATGTCTCTCAGGATGATGCTGTTCAGGCATTGCCACAGCTTTCTCCTCAAACGTCCCAAGACTCTATGGTGTCACATGCAGTGCCCTGCGGTTCCTCTCAATCTCCTGGAGGAGTTTTTTTGCCTGCAGATTTTGCGGCTCATGTATCCTCTGCAGTATCTGCAGCTTTATCTGCTTTTCCTATCCTACAGGAAAAATGCAAGAGGACATTTAAAGATTCAGATAGTAAGGTTTCTGTTCCACATTTGGCTACTCATTGGGAGGATTCCCCGGTAGCTTCTGAGGGTGAAATCTCAGATTCGGACAGTCTAATTCCTTCTTCTGACACTGAAGTAGTATCCTTCAGATTTAAGCTGGAACACCTTTGTGTATTATTAAAGGAGGTTTTGGCTACTTTGGACGACTCCGACCCGCCTGTCACTGTCAACCCTAAAAAATCAAGTAAACTGAATAAATACTTTGATGTTCCTTCCTCTGTGGAAGTATTTCCTGTTCCAGATCGTGCAAAGGAGATTATTGCATAGGAATGGGAGAAGACAGGGATACCCTTTTCACCGTCTCCTGTCTTTAAAAATATGTTTCCTGTTTCTGACTCTATTAAAGAGTCATGGCACACAGTGCCTAAAGTAGAAGGGGCATTTTCTCTGGCTAAATGAACAACTATTCCTATTGAGGATAATTGCTCTTTTAAGGATCCAATGGATAAAAAGCTGGAGGCTTATTTGAAGAAAATGTATGTTCATCAAGGTCTCCAATGGCAACCTTCAGTGTGTATTGCCACTGTGTTCAGTGTGGCATCCTATTAGTACGATGCCTTGTCTGATTCTCTTCAAGTAGAGACTCCCTTGGAGGAGATCCAAGATAGGATTAAGGCACTTAAGCTAGCCAATTCCTTTATTTCTGATGCTACCATGCAGGTTATTAAACTGGGAGCCAAGATATCTGGTTTTGCTGTGCTAGCCCGCAGGGCTTTGTGACTGAAGTCTTGGTCAGCTGATGTTTCCTCTAAATCCAAGCTTCTGGCGATTCCTTACAAGGGTAAGACTTTGTTTGGACCTGGTCTTGCAGAAATAATCTCTGATAAAATGGGTGGAAAAGGGTCTTTTCTACCACAAGACAAGAAGAATAGACATAAAGGACGTCAGATTAATTTTCATAACTTTAAAGGAAAGTCTTCTTCTTCCAAGCAGGAACAGTCCAAGTCTTCTTGGAAATCCAATCAGTCTTGGCACAAGGGGAAGCAATCAAAGAAACCCATGGCTGAGTCTAAATCAGCATGAATGGTTTTCCCCTGATCTGGGAACTGATCAAGTGGGGGGCAGACTTTTTCAGTTTTTTCAAACTTGGATAGAAGATGTCCTAGATCCCTGGGCTGTGGACATAGTATCTCAGGGTTACAAAATAGAATTCAAGACCTTTCCTCCCAGGGGAAGGTTCCGCCTCTCAAGATTATCTGCAGACAAGATAAAAAGAGAGGCGTTCTTGAAATGTGTTCAGGATCTTTCCTCCCTGGGAGTGATAGTTCCAGTTCCCATACTGGAATTGGGCCTAGGTTTCTATTCAAATCTGTTTGTGGTTCCCAAGAAAGAGGGAACTGTATTCAAGACCTGAAGTGTTTAAACAAGTTTCTCAGAGTACCTTCCTTCAAGATGGAAACTATCCATTCCATTCTTCCTTCAGTCCAAGAGGGTCAGTTCATGATGACCATAGACCTGAAGGATGCATTTCTTCATGTTCCCATTCACAGGGATCATTACAAGTTCCTGAGATTCGCCTTTCTAGACAAACACTTCCAGTTTGTGGCTCTTCTGTTTGGCCTTGCAACAGCTCCCATAATTTTCTCAAAGGTTCTGGGGGCTCTCTTGGCAGTGATCAGGTCTCGGGGAATTGCTGTGGCGTCCTACCTGGACGACATTTTGGTTCAGGCGCCATCTTTTCAACATGCAAACTTTCATGCAGCGATCTTGTTGTCTTTTCTATGCTCCCACGTAAGGAAAGTGAATCTGGAAAATAGTTCCCTTATTCCAGCCTCAAGGGTGGTTTTCTTAGGGACCATAATTGATTCCCTATCTATGAAAATATTTCTGACAGAGGTCAGAAAATTAAATATTCTTTCCTTTTGCCTCTCTTTTGCAGTCTACTGTTCGGTCATCAGTGGCTCAATTTATGGAGGTAATTGGTCTGATGGTCTCGTGAGGATTCTGCTCTCCCTATAAACATCTTGGTGTTAAGAGCAATTTACAATGATCTGATGGCTTGACCTCAGTTGTCCTTAGCCTGGTTTATCAGGTTCCAGTCAGACAACATAACCTCAGTGGCTTACATCAACTACCAGGGAGGAACTCGGAGTTCCTTAGCCATGAAGGAGGTGGCTCGGATTGTGCAGAGGGTGGGAGCTAACAATTGCTGTTTATCTGCCATCCACATTCCAGGAGAGGACAACTGGGATTTCCTGAGCAGACAGACTTTTCATCCCGGGGAGTGGGCTCTCCATCCGGAAGTGTTCTCCAGCTAAACCCTCAAATGGGGGGTGCCAGAGAAGGATCTGATTGCGTCTCAGCAGAACGCCAAGCTTCCAAGTACAGTTCAAGGTCAAGAGATCCACAGGCTGCTCTGATAGATGCTATAGAGTTATTGCTTGTATCAAACAGGAGAGAGCATTGGTGATTCTCATAGCTCCTGCGTGGCCTTGCAGGATCTGTTATGCAGATCTAGTGGAGATGTCATCTCTCCCACCTTAGAGATTGCCTCTGAGGAAGGACCTTCTAATTCAGGGTCACTTCCTTCACTCAAATCTCGTTTCTCTGAAGCTGACTGCTTAGAGATTGAATGCTTAATTCTGTCTAAGCGTGGTTTTTCTGAATCGGTAATTGAGACCATGATTGAGGCTCATAAGCCTGTTACTAGAAAGATTTACCATAGGGTATGGTGTAAATGCCTTTATTGGTGTGAATCCAAGGGCTACTCTTGGAGTAGGATCAGAATTCCTAGGATTTTGTCTTTTCTTCAGGAAGGTTTGGAGAAATGATTGTAAGTCAGTACTCTGAAGGGTCAGATTTCTGCATTATCATTATTATTTTGTTACATAAGCGTCTGGCGGATATGCCAGATGTTTATTCTTTTTGTCAGGCCCTGGTTAGGATTAGGCATGTGTTTAAGTCTGTTGCTCCTCATTGGAGCCTTAACCTTGTTCTTAAAGTTTTGCAGCAGGCTCCGTTTGAGCCTTTGCATTCCATAGATATTGTTATTATCTTGGAAAGTTTGGTTTCTTTTCGCTATCTCTTCTGCTCTGAGAGTTTCAGGAACTCTCGGCTTTGCAGTGTAATTCGTTTTATCTTATCTTCCATGCTGATAAGGCAGTTCTTCGTACAAGTTGGGTTTTCTTCCTAAAGTAGTTTCAGATAGAAACATTAATCAGGAAATTGTTGTTCCTTCTCTATGCCCTAATCTTTCTTCTCATAAGGAACGTTTGTTGCACAACTTGGATGTTGTGGGTGCTCTGAAATTCTACCTACAGGGGACTAAGGATTTTCGTCAGACCTCTGTCTTGTTTCTCCGAAAAGCGTAAGGGTCAGAAAGCTACTGCTACGTCTCTTTCTCTTTGGTTGAGAAGTATTATTCGTTTTGCTTATGAGACTGCTCCTGAGAGAATTACGGCTTATTCCACGAGGGCTGTTTCCTCTTCTTGGCCTTTCAAAAATGATGCTTCTGTTGAACAGATTTGCAAGGCTGCAACTTGGTCCTCTCTGCATACTTTTTTTCAAATTTTACAAATTTGATACTTTTGCCTCGGCTGAGGCTTCTTTTGGGAGGAAGGTTCTTCAAGCGGTGGTGCCGTCTGTTTAGGTCTGCCTGTCTTGTTCTCCCTCCCTAGTCATCTGTGTCCTCTAGCTTGGGTATTGGTTCTCACTAGTAATTGATGATGTTGTGGACTCACCATATCTTAGGAAAGAAAATAAAATGTATGATTACCTGATAAATGTATTTATTTCTGGATATGGTGAGTCCACGACCCCACCCTTAAAGTGAAGGTAAATTTAGATGATAAAGTGCCCGGCTTTTAAAAATCCGATTAAATACAGGGGCACTTTAATTCATCAAAATTTACATTTCACTTGTGTTATGAAAATACTTACCTTTTAATCTTGACAGCCGCTCCAGCGATTCCCCCAGTCATCGCAAGCCTCTTCATACGTCAGAAATGACGGATCCGTCATCCTCCAATCACGGCTCCCCCCCCCGGGGGGTCAGTCTCTGATGCAACACCGTGATTGGAGGAAGCCGGATTCCTCATTTTAGACCCGGGAAGAGGCTTTGCGACGGGCGGGGGAAGCGATGCAGCGGCTGTCAAGATTAAAAGGTAAGTATTTTCACAACACGAGTGAAATGTAAATTTTGATGAATTAAAGTGCCCCTGTTTTTAATTGGATTTTTAAAAAACGGGCACTTTATCATCTAAATTTACCTTTACTTTAAATTTAAGACAGTTATTTCTTTTTAAACCTCAGGCACCTTGGACTTCCGGTGGGCAGCTCTAGAAGATGGCTGAGAGCTCTTGTTGCTCCGAAGAAAACCTATTCTGATATCTTTTATATCACCATCCTTCTATGCCATCGGCATCTCCCTTGACAGATAAGCTGTCCAGGAATAACTAGCAGATAGAAGAAATCCACTCTCTTCTTCCCCGGAGGGAATTTTACTGAACTATATCCGATGAGGGATTTTGTACATATTGCTTTCCTTTTTGCTTACTACAGAGCAATGGAATCGAAAAATAACCTTGCTGTGCTGGCCTCAGAGATCAACTGCTACTTTTCTGATGAATCGCAACGTTCAATCTCTTCCTTTCCTATAGCACCATTAAGAAAGATTGAGTATGCATGTCAGATGCACCTATCTACATGCGGAGCATGGGAGGGCAGCGCATCTACGCGCTCCCCGCAGTGCTTACAGCTCTCTCTCCCTGTTCGGTTGCTCTCCCCATGCTGCCTTGTATATCAAACAAGACGGATGTCAGACCAATACTGCCAACCGTTAGTTCCAAAACTTATTCGCTAGCTGATGGCTACGGGTGTTGATTGTACTGTATCCATATAACTATGACATAGGTGGACGGCCGCTTCATCGCCTCAACAAACCCTTAAGAAAGTCCTCTGGTTGTTGAGGAATAAATTCCGTTTATAACTGTTCTTTTTCTTAATCTAGTATTGATAGTGTGTTTTTGTGTTAAACATCTATTTACACTGCTACGAACTGTTAATTATGCTTAATTTCATAGGTCAAATCTGCATACCGTATAATCTCTGCATATAACTAATCATAATAGATTCCCTAAGCTAAGGTATATCTCTATGTCTAACAATAACGCTAAGTTTCTAGATACTAATACCAATGAGCACTACAGGCAATATTATACATCTAGGGACTCATAACTGCCTTTCTCTCTTAGGGTTACAACTGTTAAAGGCAGAATTAGCTGTTCGGAACACAATTATTATTATTACTCTGTTTCATTTGTTTATCCATTTTACCTTAATGCCATTGTTTAGGTTCATCTATATAGAGGCTCAACTCTGATTTAATCCACCCCCTACTTCAAGGATTTTGCTGGTAAATTCCAGCCCCTGGTTCAGTTCATGCAATTCTACCACTTAGTAGGAAATAAATAAATGGGCTCCTTACTCTTCTTACTTACAAAGCCCTGTTGCAAGTCTTTAAGGTGTGACACCATGTTTACTTGAGAAGATTTCTATGGCCTAGATTTGGAGTTTGGCGGTAGATGGGTTGTTAACGCCACGCGTGTTTTATGTCTAACGCATTGTTTGACTCCGGTATTTAGAGTTCAAATAAGACCATCTAACGATGCTCCTAACGCGTGTATGTCACACGCGTAATACTGCCCGCGTTAGACAGTCTCCCATAGAGATCAATGGGAAAGGCAAAAAATAGCTTTTTTCACCTAACACTCGATCTCGCGAGAATACGTACAGCTCGGTCATATGACGCATACCACATCATGCACAACAATAACACGCCGCAAATGTCACAACAACAATCAATCAACAAAGCACACAAGCATTACACATTCACAAGCGGGGGAAGTTTTAATACAATTTTATACGGGGAATACGCATATACTTTAAGATGCGGAAAATCACAAAATAACAACAAGGATTAAAAAAGATATACATACACTAGAAAAAAAATCGCATTCAATATCAATATATATTATGACAAACATACATATACAACACTTCACGAAGAACACACCATCGCAAATTCACATTTAAAAAGAATACTATTGGACAATGAAAGATAAAACGAACACTATGACATCATCGCATTCTACACATTCCACAAATACCAACTCTAAATGAGCATGCGCAAATTCACACACTTAATACACATTGCAATAATATTAATTGCTAATAAAGCACACCTGAACACTATTTACAACGGAAATTGGGACATCATTAAACATTTACACAGGGTATATAAGCAACACACAAGCAGTGCTTCTTTGACTGTGTTGCTGTTGGGTCTTTGTAGATTGGAGGTTTAAGATTAGAGAGTTTGAGAATTTTTGAGAGTGAGTTAGTGTTAGCGTGAGAGAGTGAGTGAGTTAGTGGGAGTTAGTGGGAGTGGGAGAGAGTCTGTTAGTGGGAGCGTGAGTGAGTTAGTGGGAGTTATTAGTGAGAGTTGTTAGTGGGAGCGTAAGTTACTGGTAGTTAGTGAGAGTTAGTGGGAGTGTTTGTTAGTGAGAATTAGTAGTAGTGTGAGTTAGCGAGCGAGTGATTTTTCTGTACACTTAACACATTTACACGCAAACACATTCAATACATACATACACTTATCAATAACACTACATACACTCCATACCCCCTACCCCCTCATACTACACTCCATACCCCATTCCTTGTAGTCCCATTCCCTTTCATCCCATTTACTCTTATCCCATACCCCATACCCATCCCATACCCATCCCCTAGTTACATTTAGTTTACATATCCTCCTTTTAGTCTTCTTCTTTTCGTTTATTTAAATACTCCTTACCCTCTTTGTTTTTTACATCCCTCTCACACTTTAAGCACCTTTTTTGTCTTTTTAGTTCTTTATTTTGCCCCCCTTTAATTTCATCACACTCACTTTTTGTTTGATTATTTGGGGTTTAGTTTAGGGAAGAGATGGAGGCCAGGCAGGGGACAGGTAGAGGGGGGAGTAGAGGGAGGGGGAGAGGAACAGGGCAGGAAGGGGAGCAGGAAGGGGGGCAGGAAGCGGGGGTGGAAGCGGTGGGTGGACCCAGCCACTTGGTTCAAGATGACCAAGTGGCTGGGCCCAGTGGCGGTCAGAGTAGGGCTTCACAGTCCGGGAAACAGAGGGCATCGTCACAGGGGAAGGCCAAGGCGACTAGGGAGGCGAGGTTTACGATGGAGGAGAAGGAGGCCCTCGTAGAGGCCTATATGGCCAGGCATAGGAGGCTGCAGCACCAAAAGACCACCCCGACTGAGAAGAGGAGTCTCTGGAATGAGATCAGGAATGCAGTCAATGCAGTGGGTGGCCGGAACCGAGATATGGATTCGATCAAACATCGCTACCGGGACTGTAAACTGGAACTCAAAAAAAAGTTAGGTCTGGAGGCACGTCATGCCACAGGAACCGGTGGCGGACCTGCCCTTGAAATCGAGTACTGCCGATGGGAGGAAATGTTGCGGCCCAGCATCTCCGAGGTGGAAGTAGTCGGTATCGGAGGAATCGATACCGGGAACCTGCCACTCTCATCTGACGGTAAGCTCATTGAACAATAATTTAACATACGAATGTATTTCAATGGACACTATACGCAAACATTTACTTTCATGATTGAGGTAGCGAATACAATTTGACAAAACATTCAAATGTACTTAAATTACCTAATTTGAATCCTTCTTGAGATATATTTTAAGGAAGAAATAGCCATGCACACGGTGAAACAATCACAGGAGGCAGCTATATTCAGCTAACAATCAGCATCTTATAAGCATATTTAGATATGCTTTTCAGCAAAGAATATCCAGAGAATTAAGCGAATTAGATAAGAAAAGTACATTCGAAAGTTGATACAAAATGTATGCTTCTAAATCATGAAAGATAAAACATTGGGTTTCATGTGTTAAGGATCAGATTAATGCTATAACGTTGTTTACACGCATTCAATTACTTTGCGGTTACATCAGTATCTAGGCTATAGGTTAGGTGTGCATTTAAACAGACTGAAAACAAACGCAAAAACATTCACATTGACCACAGATATCACAAACACGGTTTAGAAAAAGCGGAAATCGTATTGATTGTTTGTTAGATTTCAAAGTGGATTAATGATTCTGCATTTGTAATTGTATCGTAAGCTAAGTCATTTAAACCTTGATTTGCAAATATGCTAATATATACATTTTTTTTTTTTTTAAATATACAGAGTCTGGGGACGAGGCAGCACAGCCTCATGCATCTCCCCGGGATGAGAGTGGTGGGGAGGAATTTCCACTTCGGAGGGAAGAGGCCCCCCGTGACGAAGAGCGCACGGGAGATGATGAAGAGGCCCCGGAAGCACAGGAGGATCCCGCGGAACCCGAGGCCCCTCAAAGACCCGCACTCCGCCGTGCACGGGCACCCCGCCATGCACGGGTACAACAAGCACAACAAGAGGAAATAGCGGAGGTGCGGGTTCTACTGGACTACATAGACCAGATGCGTACCTCCCGGATAGAAAATATAGAAGGACGCAACAGAATACTTGATGGCCAAAATCAAATTATTCAAGGACAAAATCAAATCATCACCATACTGAATCGAATCGAAGAAGGACAAACCAGAATATTTCAGCTTCACCAAGAAATGTTCACTTTTTTCCGGGAGGCGCATGCTGGTGTACCTCCTGGTCCGCCTCCTGTTGCTGGGCCTCTTGTTGCTGGGCCTCTTGCTGCTGGGCCATCTCCTCCTGCCGGCCCATCTCATCCTCCTCAGCCATCTACTCCTCCTCAGCCATCTACTCCTCCTCAGCCATCTACTCCTCCTCATCCATCTTCTCCTCCTCATCCATCTTCTCCTCCTCATCCATCTTCTCCTCACCTTGGTCGTCCCAGTACTCTTCCTTCCACTCTTCCCACAACAGCTCCAAGGAGAACTCTTCGGAGTCGGCAGTTGCCTCTCCCAGAGCCTCAGCCCCGTGTGAAGAGGGGAAGGAAGAGGAAGTAAGTATTTTTTTTCATCTTTACTGGTTTTTTTAATTTAATGTGTAATGGATAGGTATGTGATGATGTGGTTTTCATACACTTGTGGACCACACTCTGTATATAATCGACTTCTATGGGACCGGGTCCATGGAGGGAGATTGTTTGCAGAGTGTGGGTTATAAGTGTGTGAAAACCACATCATCACATACCTATCCTTGTTCATGATATTGATTGTTTTCTGTGATGTGATGTCCAAACTGTTTCCCGAATCGCTAACTAAATTACCATAACAATTATCCATGATGGCATATTACTGTTTGAATGCCAATAACACAGCTTAAAGGGACAGTCAGAAAATTATTGATTACAAAGAAAACACTGTATTACGCATTATAAAGTTGGAAACAACAAAACATGGAGAAATACGTGTGACTTATGTGCTTACCCTTGTATCTCTGACTATGAAAAATGACCACTTATTTGTTGTTCAGACATAACAACATTTTAGATATCAATGATCAATACATGGTCAATAATATGCTGTATGAGCACAAGGTTTTACATATACAAATGCTATCCAAATGCCCTCTAGTGCTCAAATTGTATAATGATTACAAGCACTCTTCAAGATCGAAGAAATGAGCACACCAACCTCATAGGTTTAGATAGCAAATTTAAATAAACCCAGACAAATGTTCAATTGTTGAGAAACATTTGATATCATTGATATTACATAATTGACTTTTAGAATAATGAAGAACATTATTTTTTTTCTAAACTGTCCCTTTAACAACATTACATATGCTAACACATATTTTAAGCTTGTTGGTATATCTACATGTAGTTTGTGAAAAAATAAATATTGAAATCACATTTATATTGACGTGTTAAATAAAGTCTATTTTCTTTAAGAGACATTATTGTGTTAATATTTTATTGTAAATACATTTTTTTTTAACAATGAATATGGTTTAAAGTCCTTTTAGGAGTGGGGGGGGTGAAAATATGCTAACAATAATATATTTGAAGATTAAACTATGTGGATCTCATACATGATACAAAAAACAACATTTGCATTCAAGGGACAGTATACTATATTTTTAACAGAACTGTATGTAATAGACACTACTACAAACAACAAGATTAACATATACTGATATCAATATTACAAAGCTTCAAACACTTGAAAATAAAATAGGGTTAGCTATATTGAAAATATAGATGAACCCCCATTACAACCGTAAAACAACACAATACCCCATCATTAACATATGAAAAGACCCTTTACACAAACTGGAGAAAGCTGGAGATGGTACTCACATGAAACTCAGAGGCTTTGCGAGGAGTCAGAAAATTACTTACATTTTCGTAGAACAGAAGAAAAAATAAACGTATTGGTTAAACAATGGACTATCTAACTAGAGCCAAAATCAAAGCTTTTGATTTATAATGTGAGTGTCCAATGAACCTTTAATAAAATATACAACGAAATTACATTTAGAAGAAGTCGGCATCATATATTTAGCATATGATAAAGATAAATGCATATTGATTACTTTATTCTAACACAATAGCGCATATTTATTAATTAGATATGTTTAACATTAAACACAACAGTCATTTTTCAGAAAAAGGAACATTGTTGACAAACATATTAAACATGGACTATAGAGATTTGCACTTGCCTAGAAATATCATATGCATGAAAACATTTTGCTTTCGTTCGTTGATTCAACCAGACATCCAGCAAAAGAGAATGTGGTGGTCTTTATCAGCTACGGGTCAACAATGTAACATGATGCAAATAATACATATTCGCAAGGTTTTTAAAATTGCCTGCAGTCACAAACGTTTTTAACGTGCACAAATATTGCGGGACTACGTAATCCAATCAGACGTTTTTTTACCTTTGCATGTGACGTCTTAACATGGCGCTTCCTTGATCACGTAAGAACGCCATCCAATGAAAGGCACATTATTGATCACGTAAGAACGCCCAAAAAAAAAGGCGCATCCTTGATCAAGTCAAAACGCAATCCAATAAAAGGCACATTCTTGATCACGTAAGAACGTCAGTCAATACAAGGAATCATTGGACAGCCTGGCAGGTGACGTCTTAAGCAACATGGCGCATCCGAGATCGCTGAAAAACCGCAGACAATACAAGGACTCAGTGACATCTTGGCATATCAGTAAGAAACGTATTTATATTTTAGGAACTAGTATGTGTGTAGATTGCTATCTAGGAATGTCAACAAATCATGAATCATCTTTTCGGACTTGACTGTCCCTTGAACTATAGCTATGGTGTATATCTTTAACATTTAAAAGATACACATGAGAAATACATATGCCATTGATGTTTTAAGATATGTTTGGATTGTTGTGGAATAACAATAGTTATACATGGATTGATTAAACGTGTCATTTATTCAAGTTTAATTATTGTCAGCCTACCTATAGCCATATATGGGAGGAGATGTATTTTGTTAACATATTTGTTAACAAATATTCATCATCTAAATTATTTGCATTACACACAGAGATTTATTTGGTTACACTTTTACAATAATATAAAATTGAAAATGAAATACAGGTGCTGTCAACATTACAATAAGATTGTTTATTAATAAGATTATATGTCCTTGTTCATGTAAAAAGGATAAAAACGCTTTAAAAATGGAAATACATTCATTAACAATTGTGATCACCATCACTTAAAGGGACATTATTTTGTTTTTAAAAAGAGCATACACATAGACAATACTATTTCAATAAAATGAACACTTTACAGGGATTATATCATTGTATCAATACTCAGATCATTTGGTAAAGGTGCATCAATTCATGCAGAGTTTCTAAATACACACATGGATCTGAACATTGAAATATACATAAATACACAAATAACAATCTATATATACATATATAAAATAATTACTATGCTAATCATAATCAGGCAATGATAAAGCTAAGAGAAAAAAATATAAAGACAAATAATAAGATTACATTGGAGATGTTAATCTTAAAGTCATTTACTATTGTCTTACATATATGATTTTATTATTACAAATATATTTGGTAGGTCCCTTTAAGGATCAACAACATAAACTAGAGCTTTCAAAAAATAACATGAAGAATGAGGACAAAGATTCGTGAAATAAAATGTATTTTATTAGTATGTAAGAAAACATACACAACGTTTATAAATAATCTTGTAAAAATAAGGAATATATGAGCCATATGACAAGGTAACACAGTGCATCACAGTCCATGAAGAGAGTTGCCAAGGGCCAGCATAGCCCCATTGGAGACATATGACAAGGTAACACAGTGCATCACAGTCCATGAAGAGAGTTGCCAAGGGCCAGCATAGCCCCATTGGAGACATATGACAAGGTAACACAGTGCATCACAGTCCATGAAGAGAGTTGCCAAGGGCCAGCATAGCCCCATTGGAGACATATGACAAGGTAACACAGTGCATCACAGTCCATGAAGAGAGTTGCCAAGGGCCAGCATAGCCCCATTGGAGACATATGACAAGGTAACACAGTGCATCACAGTCCATGAAGAGAGTTGCCAAGGGCCAGCATAGCCCCATTGGAGACATATGACAAGGTAACACAGTGCATCACAGTCCATGAAGAGAGTTGCCAAGGGCCAGCATAGCCCCATTGGAGACATATGACAAGGTAACACAGTGCATCACAGTCCATGAAGAGAGTTGCCAAGGGCCAGCATAGCCCCATTGGAGACATATGACAAGGTAACACAGTGCATCACAGTCCATGAAGAGATTTGCCAAGGGCCAGCATAGCCCCATTGGAGACATATGACAAGGTAACACAGTGCATCACAGTCCATGAAGAGAGTTGCCAAGGGCCAGCATAGCCCCATTGGAGACATATGACAAGGTAACACAGTGCATCACAGTCCATGAAGAGAGTTGCCAAGGGCCAGCATAGCCCCATTGGAGACATATGACAAGGTAACACAGTGCATCACAGTCCATGAAGAGAGTTGCCAAGGGCCAGCATAGCCCCATTGGAGACATATGACAAGGTAACACAGTGCATCACAGTCCATGAAGAGAGTTGCCAAGGGCCAGCATAGCCCCATTGGAGACATATGACAAGGTAACACAGTGCATCACAGTCCATGAAGAGAGTTGCCAAGGGCCAGCATAGCCCCATTGGAGACATATGACAAGGTAACACAGTGCATCACAGTCCATGAAGAGAGTTGCCAAGGGCCAGCATAGCCCCATTGGAGACATATGACAAGGTAACACAGTGCATCACAGTCCATGAAGAGAGTTGCCAAGGGCCAGCATAGCCCCATTGGAGACATATGACAAGGTAACACAGTGCATCACAGTCCATGAAGAGAGTTGCCAAGGGCCAGCATAGCCCCATTGGAGACATATGACAAGGTAACACAGTGCATCACAGTCCATGAAGAGAGTTGCCAAGGGCCAGCATAGCCCCATTGGAGACATATGACAAGGTAACACAGTGCATCACAGTCCATGAAGAGAGTTGCCAAGGGCCAGCATAGCCCCATTGGAGACATATGACAAGGTAACACAGTGCATCACAGTCCATGAAGAGAGTTGCCAAGGGCCAGCATAGCCCCATTGGAGACATATGACAAGGTAACACAGTGCATCACAGTCCATGAAGAGAGTTGCCAAGGGCCAGCATAGCCCCATTGGAGACATATGACAAGGTAACACAGTGCATCACAGTCCATGAAGAGATTTGCCAAGGGCCAGCATAGCCCCATTGGAGACATATGACAAGGTAACACAGTGCATCACAGTCCATGAAGAGAGTTGCCAAGGGCCAGCATAGCCCCATTGGAGACATATGACAAGGTAAAAGAGTGCAACAGGCACAACAATAAACTTTTAAAAAGGCCAAATGGCAACAATAAAAAAACAAATTCAACATGTGGACGGAGGATTCTTATCTGCCACCATGGAGCATATCCAGATCCTCCACTTACTGGTCATCCTCTTCATCGTCCTGTGCATGTCCAGCTCCAGATTCAGGCCTTGAACTTAATCGCATAATTTCACGCAGAGTCAAGTCCTGAACCCGGAGCTGGCCCTGCATGGTGTCGTTCATCCCTCTCAGGACAGCTGCGTTCCTCAACACGGCCTGCTCTACTCTTGCTATACCTTCTAGAATGAGCCATGCTGAGTCACAGCCTAAAATAAAGAATACATTAAATATTAAGGATAATTACACAACAGACGAAAAAATTTTACTACATACATTGTCATCATAAAGACAAATAATTCTTTACATCAATTAGTTTACATTTATTCTTTACACATGAATTAGGTTATTCAGACAGACAGAAATCATTAAAGGGACATGTTACTCAAACATGTTGTCCCCTTTAATTGGTTTTAGATGATCCACTTATACAGCTTGAGTGTATCAAATCTTGTTAAAGGATTTACATTGTACTTACATCAGCAATTTAAAAATTAAATTTAGACTGTGGTAGGCACACCTATCCTTAAACATTTTGGCATTGAGGACAAGCTGTGTAAACATAGCAACCTGAAGAAATTACATTCCCACTGGGTTAGACAAGAGATAATGTATCAACATTTGTACATAAATTGTTGGATCCAAGTAGTGGTGATTGGTATATGTAGTGATATCCAATTAAAGGGACACTGAACCTAAATATTTAATGGACTGATTCAGATAGAGCATGACATTACAAATCTTTATAAATTACACATATTCATTAAATGTTTTAATTCTCAAGCTAGATTTTGAATGCAAGAATGTTGCTTTTTATGGAAGCCAATATTTGTTTATCAACTTTGTTTGTGCCTGCTGGTTGATGGATACATTCATCCAACAATAAAGAAATGATGGTCAGAATTATTTTATTGTTTAAACTAATTATAGGAATTACTTTGTTTCCAAAAATATATCAAGAGAATGAAGAATAATTCATAAGAGTAGTAAATTATAAATTTGATTAACATTGCATGCTGGATTGGAATCACAATTTAAAAAATTTAACTTCACTGTACCTTTAAGTATCTTATAACGTGTATTTTGAATGATACTTACAGCTGTGCCTGGGAAGGACAATCCGACACCCAGGACAATGAAGGTTGAGACAGGGGGGAGGGATGGGATTGGCTTGGGGAGGGATGGGAGTGGCTTGGGGAGGGATGGTAATGGCTTGGGGAGTGGTGAGCTGCCGCTCCGGGGTAGGCCGTACAGCTGGGGAGTGGGGAGTTTGGGTCTGGGCAGCTGTACGGGCCAGAATACGGGGAGAGCAGTGAAGGGGGGTGTAGGGGCGTTTTTTGGGAGGGACAGGATATGAACTATGGGAAGGGCCGGCATCAGGAGTTTGGTCATGGGCAGGGGTCTGGGTCTGTGCAGGGGTCTGGCCATGGTCAGGGGTCTGTGCATGGGGAGGGGTCTGTGACTGGGCAGGGGCGGAAACCAGATGACCAGAAGTGGTGGATCCATCTGAAAATGTAAAGAAAATATATTAACATCTCATACATCCTGACATCAAATCAACGCATTTCAAATTGATTATGTTTTCAATATACTTCGAAGTGTGTTTGAATTTGTAAACAATTCTGAAATGAGGATATGGTATGTATATAGGCACTCAGATGAATATCAATGACTGTCTGTACAATTATAACATTATTATTGTGTTTTGGCCTGGAATATGCATGTGACATAATGATGGCATGAATTATATATTTTAAAAAAAAAACATCCAAGCAGATTTTCATGCTGCCTGATATAGAAAGGGGGCAGTAGTGTATTTGAACAGACAAATAATATTCCTTTTTAAAGTGCAAAAGCTGTAGACTTTGAATGTCTTCAATAAAATGATTTCCAATAAAGCAACATGTTGGAAACATGATAGATATATTTCACATACCATCAGACTCCAAGGCAGCCTCTTCCTCCTCCGTCCCACATGTTAAATCAATCTCTGTAAAACATAACATGTTGTGTACACGTTAAGATCAGATATTATAACATATGTTACTGTTGCTCAAATACGCACATCAATGTTGCATTAAAGATATACACACCCAAAGTTATGATTTACATCATTTTGATGGAGCATACAAATGACATTAGATTTGTTATTCTCAATGATTCAGATTTTCAATGTATTGTTTGTATTAATGTTAAAATCATAAAAGCATAGTACATAGAAAATTTAAGATTTCTCATGTGTGTATCACTTGATGACTGTTGTCAAAAAATAACATGGAAACAAACATATGTTATACATCTTCTGAATAACAAATGTGGAGACTAATAAAGTTGAAATTATTAATCGTTCAATATTAAAAGAAAATTAATATATAATCAGAATAGAAATATTTTTTATTTTTATAATGTTATGCTTCATCAGAATCATGATCATAATATTGATTAGCAATACACCTTCAATTACATATAAATGAGTCAATGGACTTACCAGGAGACCGCAAAGGCGGCTCTATGTCACTGCTGGATTCCTGTGGGCTCACCACACCAACTCTCTCTATGAATGATATAGATATATATTATGAAACACATTTGGGATATCACTAAATCACATCTGTCTCGAATTTTAACATTAATCAACTTTAAAATGTGAAGAATAGAGCAGTCATTACACCAGAAAATGCTTGATTGAATCAAGGGGATTCTGTTAAAAATTCTGTATTGAACATATGTTTAATGTCAGACTATATTAGACATCAAAATCATCTCAGACGCTGCTATTGCATATCTAAATATACCCATTGATCAATGTTCTTAACCCTTTAAGGACACAGCTTTCAGTTTGCTCAATTGTTTTATGACGGAATAATTCCGTCATATGTCCTTAAGAGGTTAAAAGAATACACACAAACCACATTTTGAAGAGCATCTGTTGACAAATCTAAACAAACACATGTGTCACATCGAGCCATTTGTGCAATGTACAGTAATCTTGTTTAGGACACAACACATATTTATCACAATACAAAACAAAATTGATTATTACAAATATGTAATCATGGTGCTGTTAGAGTATGCAGATATCTATAAAGTAACTCCAACAGAGAATTTGAATTATATATCAATAGTTTTTAATAAAAAGAATGTAAAGATGAATGAATCTATTTTGTCTTAAAGGGACACTGACATGATTAATTTAAATAATTGATTTCTATGTTCAAACTGTTCAAAATGATTTAACATTGACTCCTATTATAATTAGAATGTTGCTAGATTTTAATCTTAAAGGCAGATAAGCAATATTGGATTCAATAAATATTGTTTGTTGAAGGTATCCACCAATCATCAATAAAAACCCAGGTTGGTCAACCAAAATTTAGATGCACATAAACGTACTTTCTTGATTTTAAAATACATTTAGCAATAGAATATGTCACATATGAT
Organism: Bombina bombina; assembly: GCF_027579735.1. NCBI lineage: Eukaryota > Metazoa > Chordata > Amphibia > Anura > Bombinatoridae > Bombina > Bombina bombina. The sequence goes on along the minus strand of NC_069501.1, from coordinate 1,004,055,129 downwards.
GATAGTATTATATTTTTATGTTTATTAATATTGCATACTGTATCTGAATGACAACATTAATAATTGTAGCTCAGTATCCCTTTAATCTAAAATTAAATTGATTCGACAATGTTGTTGTTAATGAATTATCTACTCCATATGTTGATGTAATGAATGGTATTGAGCATGCAATTCAAATCTAATATGTTATTTAAGGATATCCGAAGAATTATTTAATTTTCATCTATTAAAGAGACATTACATATAAATATTGAACAATGTGGATTTAGTATGTAATGTTCAGTCCATGTTTCTAAGACAAATGTCAATTAAAAAGAGACATACCATACTGTGACAAGCCCTGGCTTGAGGATCCAGCAGCCACATCCATATCTGTAATATATTAAATGAGGATTGCATATCATTAATACTAATCATGCCATGTTTAAAAACTTTACATTATTAACAAATCAATTTAAAAATATTAATCCTTTGGTAGTCCCATGAGTTAATTGTTTCCTCAATTAAATTAATGATAAATATATCCTGGACTCTTATTTTCAATCAGTTGTGTTGTTTACTGTATCTTTAATAATATCTGGTTGTTATTTCATAATCATCAATTGATGGCCATATGTTATAATTTATTTGTATTCTTCGTTTTTTATTAGCTATAATATTGAAAATAAGAATACTGTATTCTTCACTAATATAAGAATTCACATGTAATTTTGAACAACATGTGTAAAGCAATGCCACTTACAGCAAAGCCATGTTAACGTGGATGAGAAATGCCATTTTCGCGATCATTGCGCAATGATTCCAAGTGGAATTACGCATCCGTCATTTGAACAACATGTATAAAGCAATGCCACTTACAGCAAAGCCATGTTAACGTGGCTGAGAAATGCCATTTTCGCGATCATTGCGCAATGATTCCAAGCGGAATTACGCATCCGTCATTTGAACAACATGTATAAAGCAATGCCACTTTCCGCAAACCCATGTTAACGTGGATGAGAAATTACATTTCCGCTCTGTGACGCATATTCTGTAGAGCGCAAGAAACATCATTCCTATTTCATGTGTCACTAATCTAAAATCAGATATCTAAACATCATATGTAGTGTATGTTGTGAGATCTGTATAGGTTTAGTATCTGACTATATACACATTTTTTGATTACAAAAAAAAAATAAGATATTATATGAAGTTGGATAATTACCTGGTTCAGATTCTCTATCTCCTCCCAGGCCACCGGACGGAGAAGCATCTGCCCTGGCCCCCGCGTCAGGACTTTCAGATCCCGCAGCTGGGAGGGAAGAAGAGGAGGCCGAGGATGGCGAGGATCTAAATCTTTTGGGGACCCGGAGATTGAGGAGCTCGCATAAAGTCACCTCATAAGGGAGTAGGTACAGTTTCCGCGGGGCCTTTCTTTGGCCCCCTCTTTTACGGGCTTGTACCCAGTCCCTTATGAGGTTGACTTTTTTCGATAAACGCAACCTCATATCTCCGAATCTCCTCATGATCTGATCCTGGGTCCTCTGGACGTCACACACCAATCTAACCGCATTGGTGATAGACTCCCAGAGGGCCTTCTTAACAGGCGCATCTGTCGAGCTCCTCTTGTTCCCAAACAGCTGGGGATAAAAGTCCTTGACGGCGTGGACCAGTGCAGCGCTCTCCTCCTTGGTGAACCTGGGAACTGACATGCCTGCTGGGTTTACGGATATGCTGGATATATATATAAATTATATATACAGTACGCCTGCAGGCATTAGAGAACTGACAAAGATGGCAACATGTAATGGACTTTTATATGGTGAAGTAAACATGAGATGCACCATGGGACAAGTTATCTGTACATCTGATTGGATAAAAGTTTGAAATATTGTTATAATGTCTGTGAGACCATCCTGACTCAAGTTGTGTTTGTGTGATGAACTCTGATTGGCCGTTCCTTAATGTTTCATATCTTAGTAACTTCCTTACACATACCGCTTGGTGGTGCTGTTACTTCATTTTTCATGTAGACTTATTTGTAACTCATGGGCCTGTCATGCGGATATGTGTGACGCAGATTTAATATCCGTGATCCGTTAAATATTAATGATTAAATACTCTTTAAAATCTAATACTGTCACATTATTAAATGTTGTCGACATTTCTCGGTTTAATAACGGTCTGTTTCTTTAATACAAATACACATTTAATATTGTATGTCTTTATTGTTCTTTAAATAAATTTATTGACTTATTGTGAAGTATTGACATTGCTCTATTAAATGTATTTATAATGCACATTGATTGTGTGCTATTGCGTGACATTAGACTCTAATGTTTAAAGATGCTAATCTGGTGTTTCAAGATGCGTTTCCCACGCAATATTTCTTAATGTTAAAATTCAGGTTAGAATGTCAGTAACTTGGATAATCTGTTTATAAATGTTAAACTACAGGTTTGTTATTAGCAAATAAACCTCGAGCTTGTATTTCTCTGAAGTGCTCATATATGTTATTGTGCAATGGCGTCTTTAGTTTTAAAGAGACATTAAAAACAAACAATTGTATCAAATGATCTGTAGAGATAGAAGATTGTTTAGACTTTAAAATGTAAATCATTTTCTCTTAGTATTTATATATCCTCAACAGAAGAAATTTAAATGCACATGTTTGAGACAATCACATAAGGCATCTCTGTGCATCCACCAATCTTCATCTACTGAGCCGATCTCGATATGCTTTTCAAGCAAAGTATGTCAAGATAGGAAGATAAGTAAATACACTATTTAAAGCTCTTAAAGGGACACTGTCCAAACAAATTTAGCATTGGTGATTGAGCATGAAATGTTAATCAACTTTATTATTTAATCCGATTATCAAATGTTAACAGTTATCTTGTTATGTTTCTTTGCAAATCAATAATGATATTTTATATTACGGACAATTGTTTAATAAAAACCTGGGTTGTCCTTGACGATTGTTGTATCAATTATTCCAAACAATCAAGTTCTGTCCAGAGTACTGAAGCAAATAAATTAGCTATTTAATGCCTTATTTTTAAAGTAATGATAGCAACATCACAAGGAGCATTCATAATATGAGACAAGTTTTAAAGTTGATTAAAATAGTATACTCATTCAGAATGTATAAATCATTATTTTTTTGACTGTCTACCTTTAAGTATATTTTTAGTTCATGTCCCTTTAAATAAAAATTTCACAATAATGCTTAAAATATCATAAACCTAGGCACCTTCCTTTTGCTAAATTAGTCTAACATATGAGTAAAGGAAATTTAGATTAAATTCTAGATTGTTTTACACACTGACTGAAATATATTTATTAAAGGAGGTATTTTGGAGCCTTCAGCTTAGAGGGACATTAAGCTATATGTTATGTATGCATTTTGTATAATATTCTTATATTTGACCAACTTAATATGTTTTGTTATTCAATCATTATATTGTAATTATATATATATATTCTTGGATTAAATACATCTCTACATAGGCTATTTTGATGCTGATTGTTGTTTGCATATAGATGCCTTATGTAATTGACCAAGATATGTGCATTGATGTTTTTTTTTTACAAGTATATTTAAAGACTGAATGTAATTCTATAGTACTTTCTAAATATGTTGAAATTCTTGTCTGATATTTTTAAAAATCTATACACAATATACTTTGTGAATGTCCCTTTAAGGACCCAAACATTTTGAATTTTGATTTAACATTGACAAAATAAACAAAAGGGGAATTTAAATTCTATATAGATATTTGATGTCTAACCCAAGAGGTAAGATTTTAATAAATACATAATATTACTAAGTATAGTTAAATGACTCCACTAGAAAATTACATAGATTAACCTGGCATCCAATAACTAGCTTGTGAAAAATATCAAGTTAAATGACCTACCATTTATAAATGTAATAATTAAAAGAATTTAGAAAATAATGTTTTGAGATACCTAAGGAAGATACAAGATCTTATAAAATTATTTTTACATTCAACAACACTGTCACTTTCATGTAATTGAACCACTTCACCTTCTTAAAAGTTAAAATAAAAAACTTTTGACTACATATCCAAAATAATTTTAATATCTACATTTTCAAAAGAAAAGCATTGAAGAATCTCACTCCCCAATTAATGTTATAAAAGATATTTTAATGTAATATTCTCGGAATCATTAGATTTTCTAATATTAATGCATTATTTGATCTTATGCATGTGCTTGTCAAATAGCCAACTACCAGTCATGGGAGTCCAAGTTTTATTTATTTACAGATTATATTGATATTTAGTAGAATCTGTTCAAAAGAATGTATTTAATAATAAAATGTTTAGTATTAACATGTAAAAATAAAGTTTATAGAAAAAATAAAAATATTCCTGGAAGTCATCAGATGCCAATCTGAAATGACAAATAATAAAAATGGAACAAAGTTAATACACACGTTGTCAAATATTCCTAAAATACATTTAAAATCATATGGTGTCTATGCTCTAACTTTGATCAACATTTTTTAAAGATAATTATTAAATTGATTTTAAAAATAATTAAATACATACACCATTATATTGTTGAATCAAAATTCTATTTAAATATCCAAAATTCAAATTATACATAATAATGTATATCACATTTCAACAATATATGTATGCTGAACATAAATGTAATATTTCATGTCCATTCAAATACCTCTATATCAAGTATAATATGTATTCCTTTTTCGGATTGTGATCCCTAAATATCTAATGATGAAATAAGTATGACTAATGTATGTAAGCTAACAATAATCAACATTCTTCATGTGATTCTTAACTAGCATGCACCAACCTGGATAATGCATGGTCTTTGAAAGTCAATTCAGGGGTAAACAGTTGATCTTTAATAGGTGTCTTATTCATCAGTTCATTAAATAGAGGACTGGGAAATACCATCTAAAAAAGTACAATCATCTAAGTGTCTGATTGTGATCCCTAAATATATAATTTTGAACTAAATATGACTAATGTATGTAAGCTACTAGTATTCAACAGTCTTCACTAGCATGCATTGGTACACCAACCTGGACAATGCATGGTCTTTGAAAGTCAATTCAGGGGTAAACAGTTGATCTTCAATAGGTGTCTTATTCATCAGTTCATTAAATAGAGGACTGGGAAATACCATCTAAAAAAGTACAATCATCTAAGTGTCTGATTGTGATCCCTAAATATATAATTTTGAACTAAATATGACTAATGTATGTAAGCTACTAATATTCAACAGTCTTCACTAGCATGCATTGGTACACCAACCTGGACAATGCATGGTCTTTGAAAGTCAATTCAGGGGTAAACAGTTGATCTTCAATAGGTGTCTTATTCATCAGTTCATTAAATAGAGGACTGGGAAATACCATCTACAAAATAGAAAATCATCTAAGTGTCTCCAATAGGATGTCTCCACAGCCTTATTCTATCAAATAGTTTGCACTTACCATGTGAACATGTCTTTGTATGGTTTTCAAGGTCAGCAGAATTGAAAGATAATGCCAGACATGATCCCATTGGTATACTTCAATTTCAATCTTGGCTTTTTCCCCACTGTCAGTCTGGGCAATCTTCACTGTCAGGCTTCTAATTGTTCCCTTTCAGTCTTTAGATTAAGTCATCTCCCTAATGGAAGAAATATTTTAAATAAAATTCATACAAGTGTGTGAATCAGTTCTGTACCCCTCTCCCACCCCCCATTTCATAATAAATTTATGTCACTAGCTTACTAAGCCTGTGTATCAACCTGTGTTATTTTCTATCAAGTGTGAAGATGAGTCATATTGAGCAGAACAAACCTCTGTGTGACATTGAACCATAGTCATTCTAGAGTATCCCTTTCTGATTATGTACATTTTAAGTAATGTGTAAACAAAATTATATTTTTTAAAATGTATGCCATATGATGTATTTGTGTACAATTCATGCCAGCAACAGTCCATACATTTCTACTTACCATCTGATGTCCTCTTTAAAAACCAGGTGGCAAAGACTCGCTATAGGACCCAATGCCCAGAGCATCACCTATATGAATAAATTTAAAAATTATTCTAACATTTGATCAATCCTAACATGTTTGCACAATTCTCTACTTGTCATTTCCCTAGAGTTCACATCTATTGAAAATACTCCAGTCTAACTTCTATTCTTTACCGTCTAAAGTGGCGGTTGATGACGTCTGCTCTGACATCAAGTCCCTCGTCCTGGAATTCCCCCTCTAGAACAGGATCATCCTCCTCATCTCTGAGGAGGTCTCTGTCCACCGGGACGGCCTGCAGCATCCCAGCCCGCTGTGCAATATTATGCAGGACGCTACAGGCTACAACGATCTTAGCCACCTTCTTTGGGTTGTACTGGAGTGCTCCTCCAGAACGGTCCAGGCACCTGAATCTCATCTTCAGGAGCCCGAACATCCTCTCAACCACCGCCCTGGTTCTCTTATGAGCCCTATTGTAGCGCTCCTCAGACACATCAGTCGGGCTACGCAAGGGGGTAATGAGCCAAGGCCGGCTCATGTACCCAGAATCACCTATAAATTATGAACAGAACATAATTCAAGAAAACAGAATCCTTAAACTAGTATATTGTTTTAGAAATAATTTTTTGTACACGATAATCCATATTAAAAGTTTTCTGAAACATCCAAAAAAAAATTTCTATATTATTCTGTATCTTCCCATTTCAGCTAAGACATGCTACATATGCGTATTTCTCATAAAACAAACCTTGTGTAAAATGCTAACTACATGGTTACATTGCATTCTCTATCTGAGCACTTAAGGTAAGACATGCTATATATCTGCATTGAACTAAAACTAGACATTAGCGGAAAGAGACAATGACAGGGTTAAATTGCATGAGATAATATCTTCCCATTTCAGCTAAGACATGCTACATATGCGTATTTCTCATAAAACAAACCTTGTGTAAAATGCTAACTACATGGTTACATTGCATTCTCTATCTGAGCAATTAAGGTAAGACATGCTACATATCTGCATTGAACTAAAACTAGACATTAGCGGAAAGAGACAATGACAGGGTTAAATTGCATGAGATAATATCTTCCCATTTCAGCTAAGACATGCTACATATGCGTATTTCTCATAAAACAAACCTTGTGTAAAATGCTAACTACATGGTTACATTGCATTCTCTATCTGAGCAATTAAGATAAGACATGCTACATATCTGCATTGAACTAAAACTAGACATTAGCGGAAAGAGACAATGACAGGGTTAAATTGCATGAGATAATATCTTCCCATTTCAGCTAAGACATGCTACATATGCGTATTTCTCATAAAACAAACCTTGTGTAAAATGCTAACTACATGGTTACATTGCATTCTCTATCTGAGCAATTAAGGTAAGACATGCTACATATCTGCATTTAAATAAAACTAGACATTAGCGGAAAGAGACAATGACAGGGTTAAATTGCATGAGATAATATCTTCCCATTTCAGCTAAGACATGCTACATATGCGTATTTCTCATAAAACAAACCTTGTGTAAAATGCTAACTACATGGTTACATTGCATTCTCTATCTGAGCAATTAAGGTAAGACATGCTACATATCTGCATTGAACTAAAACTAGACATTAGCGGAAAGAGACAATGACAGGGTTAAATTGCATGAGATAATATCTTCCCATTTCAGCTAAGACATGCTACATATGCGTATTTCTCATAAAACAAACCTTGTGTAAAATGCTAACTACATGGTTACATTGCATTCTCTATCTGAGCAATTAAGGTAAGACATGCTACATATCTGCATTTAAATAAAAGTAAACATTAGCGTCGGTAAATAACAAATGGTTAAATTGCATCCTATAGCTGAACATGACGCTAACATTTAAAAACTACAGGGGCAATTGTCAAACTAATTAACCATGTTGTCCACAAATACTCACCAACGAGATAACCAGGGGGCATTTGTCTTTCCTCAAACTGTCTCCACAGGGACGACAGAGAGAGGATGCGGGCATCATGACAAGCCCCTCCAAAATTCGCATACACATGCATAATCCTCATCCGTGCGTCACAAACATACTGCACGTTGAGGCTATGAAAATGTTTGCGATTTCTGAAGGGCAAGTCATCAATTGGAGCATGCAGCGCAATGTGGGTACAATCTATGGCTCCCAAGACATTGGGCAATTGAGCAATATCAAAGAATTCCCGCTTCAGGCGCCTCCAATCACCATCATTCTGTGGGAATCCTATGTATTGCTTACTGATACGTACCATGGCGTCCAGAAAGTTATCAAACACCACAGAGAATGTACCTTGAGCCAGGCCATGCATGTACAGTTCTCCGGATTGAAAACTCCCGGAGGCCAGGACGTATAGACAGCTTAGCATCTTACTCATGGGGGGAACAGCAGTCCTTATTTGTATACGTGGCTCCAAATGAGGTTTAAGAAGCTCGTAAAGGCCAATGATCTGTTCGCGATCGAGCCGATACTTATCAAAAACCTCAAAGTCACTCATGTTTTCCAAGGTGGGTCTCACCCTGTAGACAGGAGGACCTCGAACCAGACGACCCCTTCATCTCGGTCTGAGCCGCCGAGGCTGCCTGATTCGACCAACAGCTAGTTCGCCAATAGCAGCACCAGCAGCGTCTACCATGTCATCGTCATCCATCTTTCAAAACAGCGTAACAAGGTATGCACTTGATCTGATGTGGATCACAAGTGATGCTTTGGCCATGTTGTTTGTGGGATTTATAGTACGATTAGTCCAATGGTAGTGAGTTTGTAATGATTGGTGATTGTATTCACCTGTTTGTATGTGAGCGGCGCGAATGCTTTCACAGTGGGCGTTGTATTTTTTTTGGCTGAAATGTTGTTTTCCGCCAATAAATCTCAATGTGAAAGTGTCAAATATCACACATACAGTGCATGTTTGTAATGTTTGTTCATATGCGTAATAAATATATATTAAACGCGATCTTATAGTAAAAAGCACACGTCCAGGCTAACATGAATGAAAGTGCATAGTTGTGTATAATGTGCATCGAATGTGATCGATCAATGTTGCTGCAATATTGTTTGTAAACGATAAAGTAACATCTGCCATCTGTAGTATTGTATATATATATAAGTGATTGCCGAGCTGTCAATATTGTATGCGTCCCTTTAAAATCGCAATAAGAATTCTGAACTTCCGGCTGTCATCTGTAGTATTGTATATATAAGTGATTGCCGAGCTGTCAATATTGTATGCGTCCCTTTAAAATCGCAATAAGAATTCTGAACTTCCGGCTGTCATCTGTAGTATTGTATATATAAGTGATTGCCGAGCTGTCAATATTGTATGCGTCCCTTTAAAATCGCAATAATAATTCAGAACTTCCCGTCTGCCATCTGTAGTATTGTGTATATAAGTGATTGCCGAGATGTCAATATTGTATGCGTCCCATTCAAATCGCCATAAAAAATCAGAACTTCCGGCTGTCATCTGTAGTATTGTATATATAAGTGATTGCCGAGCTGTCAATATTGTATGCGTCCCTTTAAAATCGCAATAATAATTCTGAAATTCCCGTCTGCCATCTGTAGTATTGTATATATAAGTGATTGGCGAGCTGTCAATATTGTATGCGTCCCTTTCAAATCGCAATAATAATTCCGAACTTCCCGTCTGCCATCTGTAGTATTGTATATATAAGTGATTTGCGATCTGACAATATTGTATGCGTCCCATAAAAATGGCACTAATACTGAGTAACTTCCGGCTGTCATCTGTAGTATTGTATATATACGTGATTGCCGAGCTGTCAATATTTTATGCGTCCCTTTCAAATCGCAATAATAATTCCGAACTTCCCGTCTGCCATCTGTAGTATTGTATATATAAGTGATTTTCGATCTGACAATATTGTATGCGTCCCATAAAAATGGCACTAATACTGAATAACTTCCGGCTGCCATCTGTAGTATTATATATATAATTGATTTGCGATCTGACAATATTTATTAATTGTCCCATTGAAATTTCCCTAATAATGCTGTTCAAAAGTGTGGTTTACGTATATGTTGTATTGTAGTATTGAGTGTTAAAGTTCCTAAAGGGGCGGTACAGTGGTGAATCTGTGATGTGTATGGTTGAATCTTGTAATGACGTCATGATATTATTAACCTGCCTATGTAGTTCTGAAATCCTCATTGTGTTGTTGTATTGTACTACATTGTTATTGTGTGCTGAATAAAATCTAAATGTGTGCTTTGTGGTTGCGTGATGGGTGATGCGTGTTATGTACATATACGTATATATTGTGATTGTGTCCCACATATGCTGACTTCTATATAGCGGTGTGGCATTGTTGTTCCTTCCCATAAAGTGACATCTGTAATCTGGTGTAATGATGTTTTTGTTGTACGTAATTCCTAATGGTTTATTGTGATGGAATCATGATGTTAAAAGTACAGTCAAATCCATATGTTGTGTTTTGTGATTCCTGTAGAGAATGTCATGTGTTTGTCCCCCATCATTTGAATGCACATGTATGAGTGAATGTTAAAAGTAATATATGTGCATCCATGAGTGATCATGTGTTAAGCCTATGTAAATATGCAGTTGCTGCAAGCATATGAGTTGAATAACATAAATGCAATAATAAAGGTAAATGAGAGGTGTTTCCCATTGTGTACTGTTTGTGAATCCAGAAATGTTTAGTGAATTTTATTTTAATTTTAAATGTAATTTTATTTAAATAATAATGTGTTACTAGTGATGTGGATTTGTAGTTGATGTAATCTAAAAGTGTGAAACAATTTTATGGTGTTGTGAATATTCAATAATTAAAAACCATAAATCCACCATAGGGAAATAGTCATTTCTTAATCTATTTATCATAGCTGGGTCTAACGCATGAAATCATGTATTTTCTAGCGCTGGTATTTGGAGTTTTTCAGTCTACGCTATTTGCGTGCGTTAGGGAAATGAGGGTTTCGCGTGCACGAGCACGTCTTCCCAAGAGAAGTCAATGGAGGCTCTAAAGATTTCCAATTTTTTTTTCTAAGACTGGTTTTCCTCGTAAAGTGAGTGACGTCATGAGCTTGTGTGAAAAAGTAAATAAATCGTGTTCTTTTTGTAATAAATAAATATTTTGTGTAGGTCATGTGGTGTATATTGTTTGTATGCATCGATGAGTGTATGTTTGTGATAATGTTATTAGTTAGATGTAGGTATATGAGGGTCTTTTCCCGTGTGTCAATGTAAGTCAATGGGAAAATGGATTTGTGTTTTTTTTTTTCAAACACCCGAGATCTCGCAACTTTAATCCTTTGTATTTTGCAGAAAAAATATTAAATATGAAAAATAAATATAGTGTCGTGTTTGTATGAGTGTAAGTGTAATTTGTGTAATATTTTTAATTTGATTCGTGGAATTTAATTTTGTCGGTATATGTTTACTACTGGGTCTGAGGTGGCGGTAGAAATGTGAGCGTTAGGTGTTTTTTGAGTGGCGGTAAATAAACTCTAAATACCGGAGTGCGTAAGAAACCCGCGTTAGGAGCCTCTAACGCTGGTTTTCACGGCTAACGCCGAACTCCAAATCTAGGCCTATGTTTCTTTTCTCTTTTTTACTCAAAACTCTCCATTGGAATCACTGGAGCAATTAATATATCAACTAATAGGCTGAGACCACCCTATTTTGCAAAGCTGAATGTGCATTTATTTTGCACTAGGTGACACATATTGTATTTTGAATTTAATACGACAGATAATTGCAATTTGAACCCTCATGTTTATTTAACTATGCAGAACAATTGCAGTTCTCTCACAATAATTAATTTAGTGGCCAAATAGCAATTTGGAGAATGCAATAGCAGTTTATGTTTGCATCAGTGTTTTATGAAATAATCAGTGACTTTATTAGCCATAATAATAACAATTTGCCCAGCTGTGTCACCATAATCAGCTCAGCCTCTTAAATTTGTGACGTTTCATCTCCTCAGATACAAAGCTGCACTATAGTCTATTACAGATTCCAAGGTTTGTTCTGTTATACTGTGTTGTTTTGATTTTTGTGTTTGTTGGTTTTTATTTGTGTTTAAATTTAATATGAAAAATGAGGAAATGTGGCCTATGTGGTTAAATTGTCTCTATGGTCCAATGAGAATGAAATGCTACAAGTTGAATTATATGAATGGACTATCTAAACCCCTCCTCTTTATCTTTAATGAAAAGAAGAGCTTAGAATGCTGCAGTTTTAAAATACCTCTGCGAAGATAGTATCAAGATGTTTAGTGGCTTTACTATTTCTCTGACACTTCACTTTGTAAACTATTCCTTGAATATATAGATTTGTGTTTGCTGCATGTATACTTTATTCTGTATTGTGTATTTCCTCCATAAAAAGAATTAAAAAAAAAAAAACCTCAGGCTCCTCTACACCTTTGTGTTATTCATTCCATTTCCCTTCTGTCGAATGACTGGAGATTGTGGGAAGGGGAGTGATACTTAACAGCTTTGCTGTGGTGCTCTTTGCCTCCTCCTGCTGGCCAGGAGTGATATTCCCACTAGGAATTGATGAAGTTGTGGACTATCCATATCCAGAAGTAAATAAATGTATCAGGTAAGCATACATTTTCTTTTTTTTAATAAAATACACTACACAGTATTTTGGGGGCATTTGGGGCACATTTATAAAATTAACCAGAGATCATATATAATTGTATAAGCACTAATTGCTAACGCAAGCTCGCGGTAGCAATAACCAGCCACTTGTAATGGTTAATTATCGCCCGCCCGCAAACAGGCGATAATTTAGCTCTCTACTTGAAAGCTAGCCCTATATAAATGCTAGAAAGAATGATGCATTCAAAGAAAAGATTAGCTTGAGAATAACAGGTAGATTGATTTTTTTTAAAGTTTTATTAGCTGTTTAAATATTGACAAAATAAGTGCAAATTTTAGTGGGAGCTGCGATGTTGTAACTTAGTTTACCTTCTCCTGATGTGGCCAATTGGGGACAGTTATATATAGGTCACTAGAGTGTGCAACCAATAGCTGTGTGGAATATAACAGTGTTTAGCACTTCCATTTCTAACAGGAACTGAAAAGCTCACAATTTCAGAATGGCATGACAAGAAAAGGGGACAAAATAAATAATGAAAGTATATTGCAGAGTTTTTTGTATATATACAGTTTCATTTTATATAACAATCTCAAAGTGTTTAATATCCATTTCTTCCTGGATGGCATTTCTTCCTGGATGGCCTCTCACCACCTAAAAATCAACATGTCCAAGACTGAGCTTCTTCTAATCCCCCCATCTAATTCTACTCCAGTTTCTAACTTTACTATCACTGTTGGTGACACCACTATCTCCCCATCACCCCAAGTCCGCTGCCTAGGAGTTACACTTGACTCCAGTCTGTCCTTCATACCCCACATCCAATTGCTCTCATCCTGTCGCAACCACCTACGCAATATCTACAAAATTCGTCCTTTTCTGAGTGCTGAAACTACTAAACAGCTAATCCATTCCCTAATAATCTCCCAGCTTGACTACTGTAACAACCTACTAACTGGCCTTCCTCTCTCCCGTCTCTCCCCCCTTCAATCCATCCTAAATGCCTCGGCTAGGCTAATCCACCTCTCCCGATGCTCTGTATCCGCTGCACCCCTCTGTGAGTCCCTTCACTGGCTCCCCATTCACAGCAGAATTAAATTCAAAATTCTCACTCTGACCTACAAAGTCCTTACCAATGCAGCCCCCCCATACCTGTCCTCACTCATCAACAAATATACTCCAGCCCGTCCCCTAAGATCCAACAACAATCTACTCCTTGCCTCTTCTACCATCACCTCCTCTCATGCTAGACTACAGGACTTCTCTTGTGCGGCACCAACCCTCTGGAACGCACTTCCTTGAGCTGTCAGACTTTCCCCAACCTCTCCTCCTTTAAACGCTCCCTAAAGACCTTCTTATTCAGGGAAGCCTATCACCAAATCAGTAACTAATGAATTCCACTTGCCTAATAGTTGCTCATCTAACTTCACACTAACATCATTCCCACTTTTGCAGTCCTCACCTCCTGTTTCACACCCTCCTACCCATTTAGATTGTAAGTTCCCACAGGAACAGGGCTCCCAAATCCCCCTGTATTTGTTTGTTAAATTTTGTCTGGTGTCTCATATTGTACTGTCCTTTTATCTTCGTTACCCATGGACAGCGCTGCGGAATCTGTTGGCGCTTTATAAATAAAGAATAATAATAATAAATATAAGTATCTCTAACAGGGCATATTTATAGGATTTCTCTACTTGAGCATTGGTGAGACAGTTCTAATAATTGAGCTAACGAACAGTTTGAGGGCTAGATTATGAGTGGTGCGCTAAGTGTTGCACGCAAGTGATAAGCAGTTTATAATGGCTCTTTGTGCCCGTCAGAAGTAGATTGGTATTAAGAGTTAAAAATTCAATTGTTTGATTTGAGAGCTTTTTAATTTAACACGTGTCGGAATGTGCAGCTTTAGAGCTCTGGCTAACTGTTACGTTAGACAAAAAAGTTGCACAATACACATCAAAAATACATTTTAAAGTACAGTTACAATCATAATAAAACTATCTAATAAAACATAAAAATTGCATAAAAAAACAGTAGGGCATTTCCTCAGTTCTTTTGCAACACATAATAAATAATTGTAGAACACATCTCTCAACAGAAAACCTCAGCAAATGATGTTTGCATTAGAGCAAGGGATTTTGGGAAAATCACTCAAACAAAAGGAAGAAAAGGCAACTCTTGGTTCAGTAACAACCATAAACAGCATGGGCACTTCCCCCCTCCCCATTTAGGTTTTGCTCCAGGTAAAAAAGTCAACCACTCTTTTGAAATTACACATCTAGATGAAACCTTACTCATCTATTTTGCTTTTAAAATAAACCTTATTCTAGCCATTTAGTTGCAAATAACCCATTTTGCTTTTAATCTACCTGTGTGCTTGCAAGAGAGTAACAGACTTTGGGGTCGATCCGATAAAAATCGTCGCCCGTAAAAGCCGGCGACACCAATATTTACGCTGGTTTTGTATCACATATACGGCGTAACCTAGAAGTTACGCGCGTATATTTCTGCCGTCGCCCGTAGTTTTTTGGGCCATAGGCAGGTATACCAAACCAGCGCAGTTTGGTATCCAATATGCAGCGTAAGGACTTACGTGGCGAAAATTGAGAAATCTTACTCCATTTTCACCTCGCCACAAAAAGCAGCCGTAAGAAGCCTTACGCTGACTATTGGAGCCCCGTAACTCCCTAAACTAGCTAGAAAATAAACCTAACACCTAACGCATGCGCAATGTCTATCTACCTGTCAACTGCGACCCCCCCCCCCCGAAATCCCTAATAAAGTTATTAACCCCTAAACCTCCGCTCCCGGACCCCGCCGCCATCTACATAAACTAACCCCCTACTGTGAGCCCCTAAAACCGCCGCCATCTACCTTATCTATCCCCTAATCTGACCCCTTACACCGCCGCCACCTATATAAAAATTATTAACCCCTAATCTAATCCCCCTATACCGCCGCCAGCTATATTAATATTATTAACCCCCAATGTAAGCCCCTTACACTGCCGCCATCTCTATTAAAATTATTAACCCCTAATTTAATCTACCTACCCCGCCGCCAGCTATATTATCTATATTAACCCTAAGTATATTATAGTTAATATAGTTATTACATTATATATATTAACTATATTAACCCTAATTATATTAGGGTTAATATAGTTAATATAGTTACTATAGTATTTATATTAACTATATTAACTCTATCTAACCCTAACACCCCTAACTAAATTTATATTAAATTAATCTAATTCATATTATAAACTAAAATATTCCTATTTAAATCTAAATACCTATAAAATAAACCCTAAGATAGCTACAATATAATTAATAATTACATTGTAGCTATGTTAGGGTTAATATTTATTTTACAGGTAAATTGTTAATTATTTTAACTAGGTATAATAGCTATTAAATAGTTATTAACTATTTAATATCTACCTAGTTAAAATAATTACCCAATTACCTGTAAAATAAATCCTAACCTAAGTTACAAATACACCTACACTATCAATAAATTAAATAAACTACAAATATCTATCTAAAAATACAATTAAATTAACTAAACTAAATTACAAAAAAACAAACACTAAATTACAAAAAATAAAAAAAAGATTACAAGATTTTTAAGCTAATTACACCTATTCTAAGCCCCCTAATAAAATAATAAAGCCCCCCAAAATAAAAAAAATTCCCTGCCCTATTCTAAATTAAAAAAAGTTCAAAGCTCTTTACCTTACCAGCCCTTAAAAGGGCCTTTTGTGGGGCATGCCCCAAAGAATTCAGCTCTTTTGCATTTAAAAACCTATACAATACCCCCCCCCCATTACAACCCACCACCCACATACCCCTATTCTAAATCCACCCAAACCCCCCTTAAAAAAGCCTAACACTACCCCCCTGAAGATCTCCCTACCTTGTCTTCACCACACCGGGCCGAACTCCTCATCCGCTCCAAGCGGCAAAGAAGAATTCTTCCTTCGGCGATGTCTTCCTCCAAGCGGCAAAGAAGAATTCTTCCTCCCGGCGACGTCTTCCTCCAAGCGGCAGCAAAGTCTTCTTCCTTCCAACAGCATCTTCCATGAAGCGGCATCTTCAATCTTCTTTCTTCGCTCCGCCACCGCGGAGCATCCATCCCGGCCGACGACTGAACGACAAATGAGGTACCTTTAAATGACGTCATCCAAGATGGCGTCCGCCGAATTCCGATTGGCTGATAGGATTCTATCAGCCAATCGGAATTAAGTTAGAAAAATCTGATTGGCTGATTGAATCAGCCAATCAGATTCAAGTTCAATCCGATTGGCTGATCCAATCAGCCAATCAGATTGAACTTGAATCTGATTGGCTGATTCAATCAGCCAATCAGATTTTTCTACCTTAATTCCGATTGGCTGATAGAATCCTATCAGCCCATCGGAATTCGACGGACGCCATCTTGGATGACGTCATTTAAAGGAACCTCATTCGTTGGGAAGTCGTCGTGCCGGAAGGATGCTCTGCGGCGGAGGAGCGAAGTAAGAAGATTGAAGATGCCGATTTGCTTGAAGACGTCGCCGATGGAAGAAGACTCTCTGCTGCTTGCTTCAAGACATCGCCCGGATGGAAGAAGACTTCACTGCCGCTTGCTGGAACACATCTCCCGGATCGGATCAGGAGTTCTGCCCGGCGGGGTGAATACAAGGCAGGGAGATCTTCAGGGGGGGTAGTGTTAGGTTTATTTAAGGGGGGTTTGGGTTAGATTAGGGGTATGTGGGTGGTGGGTTGTAATGTTGGGGGGTGGTATTGTGTTTTTTTTTGCAGGCAAAAGAGCAGTTTTCTTTGGGGCATGCCCCCACAAAAGGCCCTTTTAAGGGCTGGTAAGGTAAAAGAGGTTTGAACTTGTTTTAATTTAGAATAGGGTAGGGCATTTTTTTATTTTGGGGGGCTTTATTATTTTATTAGGGGGCTTAGAATAGGTGTAATTAGCTTAAAAATCTTGTAATCTTTTTTTTATTTTTTGTAATTTAGTTTAGTTTATTTAATTGTATTTTTAGATAGATATTTGTAGTTTATTTAATTTATTGATAGTGTAGGTGTATTTGTAACTTAGGTTAGGATTTATTTTACAGGTAATTGGGTAATTATTTTAACTAGGTAGCTATTAAATAGTTAATAACTATTTAATAGCTATTATACCTAGTTAAAATAATTATTTTATAGGTAAGTATTTAGATTTAAATAGGAATATTTTAATTAATAATATTAATATTAGATTTATTTTAATAAGAGTTTAGTTAGGATGTTAGAGTTAGATAGGGTTATTATACTTAATATATATATAATATAATAACAATATTAACTATATTAACCCTAATATAATTAGGGTTAATATAGTTAATATATATAATATAATAACTATATTAACTATATTAACCCTAATATAATTAGGGTTAATATAGTTAATATAGCTGGCGGCGGTGTAGGGGGATTAGATTAGGGGTTAATACATTTATTATAGGTGGCCGCGGTGTAGGGGAATGTAGATTGTAGGCAAAAGAGCAGTTTACTTTGTGACAAAGCCCCGCCAAAAGCCCTTTTAAGGGCTGGCAAAAGAGCTGTTACTTTGGGGCATGCCCCGCAAAAAGCCCTTTTAAGGGCTGGCAAAAGAGCTGTTACTTTGGGGCAATGCCACGCAAAAAGCCCTTTTCAGGGCTATTTGTAGGGTTAGACTTAGGTTTAGTGGTAGGGCTAGTTTAGTATTTTAGGGGTTAAATAATTTAATATAGATGGCGGCAGGGTAGGGGGATTAGATTAGGGGTTAATAATTTTAAAATAGCGGCGGGGTAGGGGCTCACTTTAGGGGGTAGGTAAGGTAGATGGCGGCGGTGTTAGGGGCTCACTTTAGGGGGTTATAGATTTAATATAGCTGGCGGCAGTTTAGGGGTTAATAACTTTATTAGGTAGCGGTGGTTTAGGGGTTAATACATATTTTATTGTTAGGATAGTGAGGGGGGATAGCAGATAGTGGGTTAGACGTGTCGGGCTATGTTAGGGAGGCATGTTAGACAGTGCGGGTGATTTAGACTTTAGTCAGGTTTTGTAGGCGCCGGCAGTTTCTAACGTGCTGCAAGTCACTGGCGACGCCAGAAATTTGTACTTGCGCAGATTTCTGGACATCGCTGGTTTATCAGACTTATGGCACGTTAGCATCTGACGGCGACATATATG
The DNA here is from genome assembly GCF_027579735.1 of Bombina bombina. NCBI lineage: Eukaryota > Metazoa > Chordata > Amphibia > Anura > Bombinatoridae > Bombina > Bombina bombina. Next base: position 1,004,036,304 of record NC_069501.1, on the reverse strand, counting down.
GGATAGCTCGAGTTGCGAGCTGAAACTGTGGGCGACGCGGGTTCCCTCGCTTGCGCCACAAACTGCGATCTATATCGGATCGCGCCCCTGGTATGTAGTGTGCTTTTGTTGGAAATACAATATTTTCTCAACATATTGCTGCCCCAAAAATGTATTTTTGAGCTTAAGGGGCACAATCCGATATACGGCGCAGGTTTCGGCGCCGAAAATAAATATAAACCCTAAAATAGCTACAATGTAATTATTAATTATATTGTAGCTATCTTAGGGTTTATTTTATAGGTAAGTATTTAGATTTAAATAGGAATAATTTAGTTAATATTATTAATATTATTTAGATTTATTTTAATAATAATTACGTTAGGGGGTGTTAGGGTTAGACTTAGGTTTAGTGGTTAATATATTTAATATAGGTGGCGGCGGTGTAGGGGGATTAGATTAGGGATTAATAACTTTAATATAGGTGGCGGCGGTGTAGGGGGATCATATTAGGGGGTAATATAGTTAATGTAGGTGGCGGCAGGGTAGGGGCTCACATTAGGGGGTTATCATTTTAATGTAGGTGGCGGCGGAGTAGGGGTTCACATTAGGGGGTAATCATTTTAATGTAGGTGGCGGCGGAGTAGGGGCTCACATTAGGGGGTAATCATTTTAATGTAGGTGGCGGCGGAGTAGGGGCTCACATTATGGGGTAATCATTTTAATGTAGGTGGCGGTGGGGTAGGGGCTCACATTAAGGGGTAATCATTTTAATGTAGGTGGCGGTGGGGTAGGGGCTCACATTAGGGGGTAATCATTTTAATGTAGGTGGCGGCGGGGTAGGGGCTCACATAAAGGGGTAATCATTTTAATGTAGCTGGCGGCGGTGTAGGGGGATCACATTAGGGGGTTAGACATTTAATGTAGCTGGCGGCGGGGTCTGGGAGTGGTGGTTTAGGGGTTAAGCACTTTATTAAAGATTGCGCGGGGGATTGCGGTTGACAGGTAGATAGACATTGTGCATGCGTTAGGTGTTAGGTTTTATTTTGCAGGTAGTTTAGGGAGTTACGGGGCTCCAATACTCAGGGTAAGGCTTACTACGCCTGCAATTTGTGGCGAGGTGAAAATGGAGTAAGATTTCTCCATTTTCGCCACGCAAGTCCTTACGCTGTATATTGGATACCAAACTGCGCGGGTTTGGTATATCACTCTATGGGCCAAAAAACTACGGCCGAAGGGTGAAATATACGAGCGTAACATCTAGGTTACGCTGTATATGTGATACCAAACCCGCTCAATATTTGGCATCGCTGGCTTTTGCGGGCGACGCTGCATATCGGATCGGGCCCAAGATTTTCAAATCATATTTGTCAAGCCCTGCTTTATATCTAAGCATAAACTCACTTTAGTCAGTCTTTTGACATCAATGAGTTACCATGTAAAAAATTATGCTAAGGGTATTTTAACTTTTTGCATGTTTTTTTGCATGTTGCAGACGCCCATAATACACAGGTACATAATAGGTAGCTTCTGGCTTTATACTTACCAGCTGGAATCAACTATTTAGTACTGTAGGAGCAGGCTGGGTCCTCTCAGTTGCCCAACAAACTGACTAGTGGCTCTCAGGTGCTGGATACTCCTTTAAAACTAAAACATGTAGCACGCTGAAAGGTAAAAATAAATAAATAAATAATAAAGCACTCTTATTACATTTTTAAAAATCTTTTTTTAAAGAACATTTTGGATATAATGTCCCTTTTAAGGGACAGGGTACCCTGATTTTTTCTTCCCTTGAATTTGTTGACAATGATCCATTTTACCTGTTGGAGTGTATTAAATTGTTTAAAAATAGCTAACTTACCTTTATTTCGGCATTTGAAAAAGCCGATGTTTCCTGTGGTATCAGTACCTATAATTAAAGTTTCTAGACTTAAGTATTAGCTATAAAAAGGCTATGTAAACATAGCTAGCAGAAGAAATTGCACTACCAGTGGAATTTAGGAGAAATGTTAATTTTCAATTGTTCTCTGTAATTATTGGATTTGGTTTATCGACAGAGATAACATAATGAAGCTTGTGTTCATGTGTAAAGTGATAAAATAAGAAGATCAGATTTCCCTGCAAGCTCAACCCATTTAAATGAACAAAATCAGCTATTTCGTATATATAAAAATAAACGTACCAAGGCAATTTTTCATACATTTTATACTCTGTAGCTGGTATAACAAGTCATTGGAAACACAGTAAGAGAAAACAAGTTTAAAGTACACTGTCCCTTCAATTTTCAGCGTATGCCAACTTATTGAGCCACTGTTTGAATTAGTAACATCACTTTGGGTATGCAATATAATAGGGAAAACTTGTTTAAAACATTTAAAAAAAACGGTATAAAAAAGACAGGCATTTTTATAGCGGTGTTCAAAGACTTTCAATAAAGCAAAAGATATTTGGCCAAAATAAAACATGGCAGCTAAATGATTCAGTGCTGAAAATGTTTGCTTAATATATCTGAGTACAGCTCAGTAAAAATAGCAATATGAATAAAGAATATCATCATATATAAATAAACTAAACATTTGTCTCAATTCATTAGTACAGTAAAACGAATAAATATAGCAATATGAATAAAGAATATCAATATATATAAATAAACTAAATATTTGTTTGAACTACTAATCTATTTACATCTTACAGTAGTTTTATGAACCTCACAAGTACATATTTTTACCCTTAATATTAATTTACATGTGTTTTATTAAAGGGATATAAGGGATAGAAAACCCTACTTTTTCTTTCAGCATTATGGTAGAGCGTGTGATTTTAAACAACTTTCCAATTTACTCTATTAATCAAATTTGCTTCATTCTCTTGGTAGTAGTGCATTGCTGCTCCTGAGTCTACCAAGGATACTAAGAGAATGAAGCAAATTAGATAATAACATTAATGGGGAAAGTTGTTCCAAATAACACTCTCTATCTGAATCATGAAAGAATATTTTGGGGTTTTATATCTCTTTAAGAATTTCATATCATCATAAATTAACATTCTGATAATTATATTTTTAAACTTTTTATTTAACCAGGAAATTGTTGCGTTTATTAATTGTATTATTATTAATTTTTGATTAATGGGCTTGTAGGAAGTGAAATGGCTTCATAATTTGAAGCATCATGTGGAGCAAACTGTGCTAAAGTTTTATTGAAATAAGGTCCTTTATTGACATATGGATTTCTGTCCAGAATCTAAGCAATAGTTTTACAGGGACTTTAACTGATCACTTCTTATGAAGATGCCCTGTAACATTATTAATTTTTAATCTAGCTGTGCCATTATAATACCCCACACTCCAGGTCGGATTGGCCTACCAGGATACCAGGAGATTTCCCGGTGGGCTGCAGCAACTGGGGCTGGAATGATACAATTTAAAGGGGAGGTTAATGGATGCAATTGGGTTGTAGGGTGCCTACATAACAATCTGGTACTTTTATTTAATACAAAGTAATATAATTTAATTCTGAAAATAATATTGGGTAAAAGGGTATCCCATTAATCCCCTTTGAGAAAAATGGTGTATGTGCATTCTATTGACGCAACAGAAAATAGGGGTGGTCTTCATATTTTTCCAGGACTGCTTTTTATTCCCACTCCGGCCCTTGTTGGGTATTAGAATGGCATGGTTAGATTAAGTAATAAGTTACAGCGCATCCTCATTAGAAGTGATTACTTAAAGTCTCTGCAAAATATTGCTTAGATTCTGGATCTGATTTTAAAACATGTGAAGTTTACCATGACTTTAAAAGGGAAAGTGTTTCCTCTGCCTTCCTGTAAAGACTATTGCCCCTTTGTGGTACTGTGACAGGAAGTAATAGACACTGCATAAATTAAGTTAAAAAAAGATACAAAAGGTAAAATCATCTAATGAATAATACATATTGTAATGATTTTAAACCACTGCTTAGTGCTTTTTTTTTTACAACAATGAACCAGACTGTTTTTTGGGTTTCTTTAATTGCATTGTGTGGCTGCATTTTTACTGTGCTCTTATGCAATTTGTGCTACACATTCAAATCTAAGTGATGACTAATTTTCTGTTTCTATTGTATTATGTTCCTTTATTGCTTTTCTTCCAGCTTGTTTCAAAGTTCAACGTTTATATTTCCTTAACTTATACAATTGTTGGCACCAATCTGTAAATATAATAACCTTTATTTGGATAAAACGTTATAAGAGCTTTGTGCCTTCCAATTGATATGTACCCTTGGAGTCATCAAGTTTAAATTTATGTTAAACTCCTAATTGCTGTAATTATTAACTTTTTTTGTCTGCTCTTTATTGTTATGTTGCATTTTTAAAATAAGAAGTCTTCACTTTATATGTATACTATGGACTGAAGACCTAGCCTAATTTGTAAAGGTAAAAAAAGTTGCACCAAACAAAACAAAAATACATTTAAAGGGACACTGAACCCAATTTTTTTCTTTCATGATTTAGATAGAGCATGCAATTTTAAGCAACTTTCTAATTTACTCCTATTATAACATTTTCTTCATTCTCTTGGTATCTTTATTTGAAAAGCAGGAATGTAAGTTTAAATGCCGGCCCATTTTTGGTGAACAACCTGGGTTGTTCTTGTTGATTGGTGGATAAATTCACCCACCAGTAAACAAGTGCTGTCCTGTGTTCTGTGTTCTGGCTCCTTAACTTAGATCCTTAAAGGGACATGAAACCCAAATATTTTCTTTCATGATTCAGATCGAGAATATAATTTTAAACAACTTTCTAATTTACTTCTATTATCTAATCTGTTTTATTCTCTTGGTATGCTTTGTTGAATGAGCAGCAATGCACTACTTATTTCTAACTAAACACATGGGTGAGCCAATGACAATCAGTTTATATATGCAGCCACCAATCAACAGCTAGAACCTAGGTTCTCTGCTGCACATGAACTTACCTAGATAAACATTTCAGCAAAGGATAACAAGAGAAAGAAGCACATTAAATAATAGAAGTAAATTGGAAAGTTGTTTGAAATTGTATTCTCTATCTCAGTGGTTGCCAACCGCGGTCCTCAAGGACCCCCAACAGTCCTGGTTTTCATTATAGCTGAACCAGTGCACAGGTGAAATAATCAGCTGATGGATGAGAGCAGGTTGGTTACAGATCAGCTGATTACTTCACCTGTGCACTGGTTTAGCTATAATGAAAACCAGGACTGTTGGGGGTCCTTGAGGACCGCGGTTGGCAACCACTGCTCTATCTGAATCATGAAAGAACATTTTTGGGTTTTATGTCCCTTTAAGAAATACAAATATAAACAGCGCTAGAAACAATGTCCCTGTTTTGTCAAACTGGAAAATCTGCCCCTCAGATGCAGAAAATATATGACCTGTCACCTTTATAGATTTTTGTGTGTAGTTGGCGCTCAAAAACAAAAAGTCTTTATGGAGCTGGGACAGAGGATAGAATGTAGTTTGTTTATGTGTATATATATTAGCAGAATTTATAAAAGACAATCATTTAGTTAAAAAAACATACTACAACAGAGTTACTATTAAATAGGTAAAAAATAAGTAAAAAATAAATGTTTCGGCTGAATAAGAATGAATGCTTATTTAATATTAAAAAACCTAAATGCAAGGTTCAGCTAAAATGATAGTAATAAACAAGTTAAAACTATATACGCCCATTTATAATAAAACTATTGCAACAAAAAGGTATAATTGAGGCTATTTTAATATGTATGTAAAAGAGGGACATCTCCCTTGATATATTGCCTCAGGTATACATGTACAATGTTGTGAATAACACCTTAGTATGAGAACGTAATAAATGCCCCTTGGATATATTGCCTTAAAGGGACATTCAACACCCGCTAGAACATAATTTCATGTTGTGTAAACTGAATCCAAAATTCGCCTGCACCACATCCCTGTTTTGTTTCTATATATAACGTCCAAGTAATCCTCATTGTTATAGCTTACCGTACCAGCAAAATATGGCTGCCTAACTCCCCCCACCGTTACGTAGGGACCTTCTTTTTGAAAGGATCAGCCAATCATGATCCATTCCTCGGACTGAAAATTAAAGCGTGTTCACGGACCTTAGCACATGCGTATTAGCACTGATATCTAGGAGTGTGCAATAGAAGACTCCTACAGCTCTTGTAATTGCGATCGCGCTCGGTTTGTAATAAATACGCATGCGCGATGACGTAGGAAGAGCGTCATCTGAAAATAACATGAACGTGCCTGAAGGGGATGTGTGATGGGGAAGAAGCATCAATGGGAGGAGTTAGGCGGCCATATTTTGTTAGTACGGTAAGCTATAACGATGAGGATTACTTGGACGTTATATATAGAAACAAGGCAGGGATGTGGTGCAGGCGGATTTTGGATTCTGTTTACACAACATGAAATTATGTTATAGCGGGTGTTGAATGTCCCTTTAAGATATAATACCACCTTGATTCAAAGCGTAACAAAATTACACATGCAATTTTTTAAATAAGCATAAAAATAGTTAAAATGTATGCGGTTTTGGTTCTCCTTATATAAATGTTGATATAGCGTATTGATACAGGTCTGTGCTTTGCAGAGTTCAACGTTTGTATATTCACGTGGTCTCTACTCACGTGACCTGGATTTGAATAGCCGTTACAATGTTACCAGTGCACTGGTTGAAGTATGGTCTATGTTGCATATTTGTATTAGTGCTCTCTGCTGTCAGTTGTAGAAAGCAGACGTAACTCCTCTTTATCCTTGGATAGTCCTTGGAGATTTATAAATAGTGTGTTGTCCTCTTATTTTGGAAACTCCGTCTGTGTTGTTAAAGAAGCTTTTTTTGAAAACAGTTCATTCAGTTCTACGTGTTTCACCCTCACAAGGGCTTTATCAAGATGCTAGACTACTGTTTAATGTGCTTGTTAAGTAGCCAGACCTGTTCCTTCATTGGTTAGATGCTATACGCTTTTTTTATTGGAGGATAAATTGACCTTTAGTTTTTAAGGTGGTATATACCAATCTTTTTGACTTGTATGCATTTAAACAGAGTTATAAATTAGATACATAATAAACCTTATGTTATGCTTTGGATACATGATGGACCTTATGTTGGTATTTACATATATACTTCTACATATATGTAATTGAATGTACATGTCAAAAACAGTATTCAGAAGTCTCCGAGAGAGAATGAGGGAACATATATGGGCGATTGAAAATGAAAAAACTGATTCCCTACTGTATCAACATATTTTTTTTTTTTTATTGTTTATTTTTTTATTGAGGGAATTTACACTTACAAAGACACAAAAACAATTTGCCCCAACAGGCACATGACACAAAGCATATGATAAGACAGGTATCGTGGACAAAAACAAATACATAAGAACATATTTAGGGATAAATCTCTTATCAAAACATTCACATAATGTTCTCAAGTTGAAATATAAATCAAATGAATAAAAGTTGGAGAGCAAACTCAGAATCGCCCTCTTTTTCCCTCGAAGATAGCTAAAGCTCTTTTTGGACCTCTATAAATTAAATGTACTACTCAGAGGGCTTTTAGGTAGCACAAGCCCAATCAAGGCCTACGCTGACAGACTCCTTCCTATGACAGCTAGGAACATAGGAAGGTCCGAGAGACTAAGAATAAAATTGAAGGAGATGATAGAATTAAGTATAACAACATTAAATATTCCAATATCTAACACTGTGTCAGAGAAACAAACTGCAGGGACTGCATCTCATATAAGCCTAAATACTAATATATAGAAGAGTGTAGTTGCTCACAATAATACAAATGGCATAAGAACATTGAGACTAAAAAACTAAAGGCTGCAGGCTCAAAAAGGTTTATAATCTAGCAAAAAATATGAAGCTAACTGGGCTACAAAACTCTGTAGTCACCTGGGGGCGGTTAAGTAAATATAGCACCGTGGTGGGCAGCTAGTGGAAAGGTTGCTAAATAAATCTAGTTGAAGGCTAGTAATCTTACCATGCCTGGCTGCATTATGCCAGTAAAGAGGGGGGGGGGGCGGAACCAAGACTGGTAATGGAGTCCCATTCTGTGAATAAACCATGTTGGCCAAGTAATATCTTAATGTAACCACTCTCTTCCCCAACAACACACATTATCAGGAGGGGGCTGCAATGATATGAAGGGAATAAACTTTTTAAGAGCTATAAATAGGAATAGAGTTAAGAAAGAGGGACATAACAATTACATATTTAGATCCAAATGTAGTCAAATAGGATAGAGAATCTCACATCTCCATTTAACTAACATACACTAAGATTGCTGAGGCCACAAAACAGGATGATCACAAGGCTGAGGCTGTAAATTCAGACCTTACGGTCGTCATGTAGAATTATAGTTACAGGGCAAAGACATCTTGCTGAGTTTGGCGGTTGCTGCAGAAATGACAGCTTCAGTATGAACACTCAGCCCACACCAGCCTTCACACAGTGTAGTCCCACCAAATCAGCAGAGAAATCCAATGTTCTCCAGCGTACTATGTTCACCAGATGCAGCCCCAGATAGCTATTCACATAAAAGTCGGATTGACTCCGATGTGCGGCCTCCTGAAATACCCTGTCTATAGCGTCATAATAGTAGGAGCTCCCGCACTCCCCACGGGGTATATGGATTGAGAGAGCTATCCTGCACAGGGCCACAGATAATCCACAAGCCTCCAATTCTTCAATGCGCACTGAGACAGCCGGGGGTTGAATCGCATCCTCCTGGACATCGCTGTACTGTGCGCACAAAGCTGCATGGGATGCCACTTCCGGGTCCTCAGTAATAACCTCTGCATGTATATCCGCCATAACAGATAGGAGGCGGTCGAATCTTCGGCACATCTTGCCCTCAAAATCCTCAAACCAATTTTGCAATGTCGCAAGCAGTCCCTCCATGTTCCCAGAAGCCCCACACTCCTTCAGCCACTACTTCACAAGGCCAGTTCAGGGCACTCTTACTGCCGTCTTGCTGTGTAAGACATAGGGCACATTTTTCTCCTAAAGGCCCTTAGATTGGCTAGGCCTCAATCTTTCGCTCCTCTTCGGTGAATTAAACCCGCTTTCAAGTTACCAGATAGTTCCTCGGCTATTGCAGGGCTCAGTTAAAGTGTATACATCTCCTTTGATGTAGGTTAAACAATATAATTCAGGTATAATATATATTATTAGCTGGAGCTCCAGCACTATACGTCTGCTCCCTGTATCAACATTTTAAAGATATACATAAAGGCAATCTTTCAGTCTTTAAATTCTGGGGCATCCAAAAAATTAAAAAAGAACTGGAGAGGAGGTAATTTTGAAGGAGAACTACTCAAAAAAGACGCAGAATACATCTATAACTTCCAAACCCTCCAAACCCAAGGATTACACTCATAATTAGATATTTCACTTTTTGTGTAAAATAATAGAACGTACTTATAGTTTTCAAAACACATAAAAAACTTGTACCAATTCAAGTACCTCAATTCTAAGTATTAAATATATAATCAAAATAAACCATCTTTCCCATACATACCACTAGATTATAGTAACAGACCCTAAAACACACATAACCTATGCATCAATCTCTATAGTTTGCACATAGATATCAATTACAAATATATACTATCACTTTTTAATATTGTGGATCATTTTTGATCTATAATTGAGATAGAGCATACTAGAATATGCAATGAATTAAATATAAAATGAAAGTCATAGACATTTTACATTTTTGCTGTATATAGCATAAAAACATATATGACATACAAAACAATTTCAACTACTAATGTTTTCAGGAATATATATGTGTTTGCTGTAATTTAGAAGTATATATGTAAATAACAACATAAGGTCCATCATGAATCCAAAGCATAACATAAGGTTTATTATGTATCTAATTTATAACTCTGTTTAAATGCATACAAGTCAAAAAGATTGGCATATACCACCTTAAAAAAAAAAAGTTAAATTATCTTCCAATAAAAAAGCATATAGCAATTAACCAATGAAGGAGCAGGTCTGGCTATTTAAGAAGCACATTAAACAGTAGTCTAGCATCTTGATAAAGCCCTTGTGAGGGTGAAAAGCGTAAAACTGAATTGTCAGGGTTTTCTCCCTGTTGTGTTTGCCATGTGCTGCTGGCAGCCATTTTACTCACCTCTCTTCCTGACTATGGTGCATTGTGGGGGATGCTGCTCATTTCCTGCACTTCCTTTTATGGCCAGACTGGTGTGCATCATCCATGTGAGACAGGATGCAGTCTCAGAATTGTGATGTCATCACTTATTATTTAAAGGGCCTCTGTTCAGTATGCTTTGCCTTTGTGTCGTCTCAGACCTGTTTGTGAGAGTTCCTGTGTATTACCTGGCTGCCTGACGTCCTTCCTGATTACCCGGCTTGTCTGACTATTCGCTTTGGCTCCTGACTCGGCTCGCCTGACTACCAGCTCTGGTTTTGACTCCTGGCTTGTTATTTTACTTGTGGACTTTTTGCTATTAATAAAGGTGTGATTATTTTTGCACATCTCCTCTCAGTCTGATTCCTGGCACCCTGACATTACGCAAAGGCCATGAATCCTGATGGTGCTAATAATCCACCTTTACCTGCCATCATTTCCAGGATGGATTAACAGGATCACCGCTTGGATCAATTTGCACTAGCTCTGCAAACCCTGCTGACTCGCACTGCACATTTGGACCAAAGTGTCTCGTAAGTTATGGCTGCTCGTGTTTCCGCTGCTGCACCTAGTCCTACCAGGAGCATGTCCGGTTCTGCACCTCTACCTCAGCGATATGGGGGCGATCCTATTCAGTGCAGAGGGTTTTTGAACCAGGTGGGCATTTACTTTGAAATGTTACCTCAGGCATTTCCCTCTGACAGAGCTAAGTTGGGATTTCTCATCTCGTTACTCTCTGACACAGCTCTTGCCTGGGCTAATCCCGCAGAGGTAGGTTGGAACAATGAAGCCCTTGTTGCCGCCTACTTTCATAGGCTCTCTGATGCGATTAAAGACGAAGTTACTGCCAGAGATTTACCAGAGAATTTCGAGGCATTGGTGTCTTTTTTTATCCTAATTGACATTAGACTTAGAGAGGCCCTCTTTCAAGGAGTGCTTGCGGAAGCCTCCTGTTCCGTTGTCTCCTACGTGTTCATTCCCACCCATGTCTCCCTCTCCTCCCATGCCTCCTGGTCCTGAGTCACCAGGTACTGCTGAGCCGATGCATCTGGGATTCACATGTCTCTCCACGGCGGAGAGGGCCTTTAGGAGGAGGGAAGGGCTTTGCCTCTATTGTGGGTTACAGGGCCACCTTTTGAAGTCTTGTCCTACACGGCCGGAAAACGCTCACACCTAAGGTACTGTCGGGGGCAGACCTTGGGTGGTTTATCCTCGTCCCCGGAACCACTTAAGGAGAAACCTTTGGTCATGTTTGTCCTTTCCAGGGTGGACTCCTCCATAGTCACTCAGGCTCTTGTTGACTCCGGTGCTGCAGGCTATTTCATTGACAGTGCTTTTGTATCAAAGCACTCCATTCCTGTTTTGCCTTGGTCAGTTCCACTTTCTATTTAGGCCATTGATGGCTGGCCCTTTCAGCCCGCACTCGTTACTCACGAAACTGGCTGTTGGGGCTCTCCATTTTGAAACCCTCCAGTTCCAGGTGATAAACTCTCCATATTTTCTGGTTGTTCTGGGTTATCCCTGGCTCCAAAAGCACAATCCCAGTCTCGACTGGTGCAGGTCCGAAATTTTGTCGTGGTCACCGCAATGTATTTCCATTTGTCTTCGGAAACCAGTTAAAGTCTTGTGCACTTCTTCGGTATCTCAATTGCCAGAGGAGTACTGAGAGTTCCTAGATGTGTTTGACAAGGTGCGTCCTGGTACGTTGCCTCCTCACCGGTCTTACGATTGTGCCATAGACCTGCAACCCAGAGCCAATCCTCCTCGGGGCCGGGTGTACCCCCTGTCTGTTGCAGAGAATTGTGCTATGGAGGAGTATGTTGACGATGCTCTGTCGTGGGGGATCATCCACAAATCCTGCTGTCCTGCAGGGGCTGGCTTCTTCTTTGTGAAGAAAAAGGGTGGCGAATTAAGACCATGTATCGATTATAGGGGTCTTAATCATCTTAGCATTAAGAATGCTTACCCTATTCTGCTTATTACGGAACTCTTTGACCGCCTCAAGGGAGCTATGGTCTTTACTAAACTTAATTTGAGAGGAGCATACAATCTCATTAGGATTAAGGAGGGCCACGAATGGAAAACAGCATTTAACACCATGAGTGGGCATTATGAGTATATTGTAATGCCCTTTGGCCTATGTAATGCTCCTGCTGTTTTTCAGGAATTTTTTAATGATGTCCTATGAGATATGTTTCAATAGTGTGTTGTGGTGTACTTAGACGACATCCTAATACACTCACCCACACTTGAGGCTCATTGTTCTGATGTTACACGGGTTCTTCAGAGACTACGCGAGAACAGCCTGTTTTGTAAACTCATGAAATGTGAGTTCCATCAGACTCAAGTAACCTTCCTAGGTTATGTTATCTCCGTTGCAGGGTTTTCCATGGATCCTGACAAGTTATCTGCAGTTCTGCAGTGGCCTCGCCCAGTTGGTCGGTCTATTCAACGTTTTTTGGGGTTCGCCAATTACTATAGAAAGTTTATTAAAAACTTTTCTTCCTTGGTCAAACCTATCACAGACATGACCCGTAAAGAGAATGATCCACTCCATTGGTCACCTACTGCCATTAAGGCCTTTGATAGTCTTAAGAATGCCTTTGCTGCCGCTCCAGTTCTGGCTCATCCTAACCCTGTCCTGCCTTTTGTTCTTGAGGTCGATGCATCTAAGACTGGAGTAGGTGCCCTCTTGTCTCAACGTCCTACGCCTGACGGTTCCTTGCATCCGTGTGGTTTCTTCTCTAAGAAATTGTCTCCAGCGGAGTGCAATTATGAAATTGGCGAGAGGGAATTATTGGCCATAATTTTGACACTTAAGGAATGGAGGCATCTTCTCGAGGGTACTAGCGTGCCAGTGCTCATTCTTACTGACCACAAGAATTTAACTTATCTATCTGAAGCAAAACATTTTTCGCCCCAACAGGCCAGATGGGTGCTATTTTTGTCTCGGTTTAATTATGTGGTTTCCTACCTGCCTAGTAGTAAGAATGTTAGGGCTGATGCCCTCTCTCGACAATTTTCGCCTCTGTCCAAGGAGTAGTCTGTACCTACTCCTGTTATACCTCCTGACCATATTTTGGCTACCATACATACTAATTTGACTTCTCCCTTGGGGGAGGAGATCCTGGCTGTACAAACCAATGCACCTCCTGAGAAACCTAGTGGTAAGTGTTTTGTTCCTGAGAATCCTCGAACTAAACTTTTGCACACTTAACACTATCCTAAAGCCGCAGGTCACCCAGGCAAGAACCAAATGATTTGGTCTGTCACTCGACAATTCTGGTGGCCAGGTCTTCATTCTGATGTTGCTGCGTATGTTGCCTCCTGCTAAGACTCCTCGACGTCTTCCTGTGGGTCTTCTTCAACCTATTGCTAATGGTGAGCATCCTTGGACACATCTTTCCATGGACTTCATTGTCGAGCTCCCTGTTTCCAATGGCAATACTGGCAATACTGTTATCCTTATGGTGGTTGACCGTTTTTCTAAAATGTCACATTGCATTCCCTTGATGAAGCTAGGCGGGTGTTAGGGTTAGGGTTAGACTTAGGTTTAGGGGTTAATAATTTTATTATAGTGGCGGCGGTTTGGGGGGGGCAGGATAGGGGTTAATAAATGTATTATAGGTGACGGCAGTGTAGGGGGGGCAGGATAGGGGTTAATAAATGTATTATAGGTGGCGGCGGTGTAGGGGGGGCAGGATAGGGGTTAATAAATTTATTATAGTGGCGGCGGTGTAGGGGGCAGGATAGGGGTTAATAGGTATTATGTAGGTGGTGGCGGGGTCCGGGAGCGGCAGTTTAGGGGTTAACATATTTATTATAGTGGCGGCGGGGTCCGGGAGCGGCTATTTAGGGGTTAATTAGTTTATTAGATTGGTGGTGGGCTCCGGGAGCGGCGGTTTAGGGGTAATACATTTATTTAGTTGCGGCGGTGTAGGGGGGGACAGATTAGGGGTGTTTAGACTCGGGGTACATGTTAGGGTCTTAGGTGTAGACAGCTCCCATAGGAATCAATGGGATGTCGGGCAGCAGCGAACATGAACTTTCGCTATGGTCAGACTCCCATTGATTTCTATGGGATCCGCCGCCTCCAGGTACACTGGGCCAGGAAAAGTGCTGAGCGTACCTGCTAGTTTTTTGATAACTAGCAAAAGTAGTCAGATTGTGCCGAACTTGTGTTCGGAACATCTGGAGTGACATAAGAATCGATCTGTGTCGGACTGAGTCCGGCGGATCGAATCTTATGTCACTAAATTCTACTTTTGCCCGTGTGTAGGGCTTGATAACTAAGGCGAATCAGCCTCGCCACAAATACGCTGCGGAATTCCAGCGTTTTTGAGGTTGACGACTTGATAACTAGAGGCCAATATGTTTTTAAATTAGTTTGAATGTGTATGTGAGTGTGTTTCTGAATGATGTAAATGTAATTACATATTTTTCTTAAATTATATAAATAAAAGTTAAATTTGATATTATGCAGGGATATATAAGCTACACTTCTTAATATTAATAGGCGTTAAAAACTTTCTATAGTAATTTCTCTGACTTAGCTAATCTAAGTAACTGCTATATTTGGATACCCCCCCTCCACGAAAATATATATATTGTTTCAGTTCAAATTATTGTAGTTTATTAGTGTACCCTCAACAGTTTTTACCTTGTATTTGGAATTTGGAATGTTAGCAGATATTTGATTCTGCAGAACTAGGTGAGTATAAATAACTAGAGCTAACCGAGTGCTTTGTTACTAAAATCAATTCCAGCCTCACTTTATCGCTGCAATATCAAAGAAAAGTCTTATATGCTTGAGTTTGCCCCAATGAGTTAAGATTACAGAACTCAAAGAAAGAGGAAATGTTTGCTGTACAAATTTTTTTTCTATCGTGATTCAGATAGAGCATGCAATTTTAAGCAACTTTCTAATTTACTCCTATTATCAAATTCTTTTCATTCTCTTGGTATCTTTATTTGAAATGCAAGAATGTAAGTTTAGATGCCGGACCATTTTTGGTGAACACACTGTGTTGTTCTTGCTGATTGGTGGGTAAAATTCACCTACCAATAAACAAGTGCTTTCCATGGTTCTGAACCAAATAAATAGCTTTTTTTTCAAATAAAGAAAGCAAGAGAACGAAGAAAAATTGATAATAGGAGTAAATTAGAAAGTTGTTTAAAATTGCATGCTCTATCTGAATCACGAAAGAAAACATTTGGGTTCAGTGTCCCTTTATGCTTTCTGTGCCTATGACTGCCATAGGAAAGATAATTTGGCTAACAAGTTGGTACAATGCTAGAATAGGGTGTGAAATAAAATAAACTATAATCATGGTAAATAAAATAAACAGAATAATTCTGCATACATTTAAAAATTAGGTACGCCAGGGTGAGGAATACAAGTCACATCATGCAGTATGGTATTTAAGACATTAATAAGAAATAATTAACAATATCTAAGATAAATATGCCAAAATTTATAAACCTAAATGTCTAAACCCACAGAGCCACTAGAATGGAATGGAAAGCTCCTAAATACAAACAAATAAGTTTAATTGGGAATATTGGCCCATGGTAACTCTATCTAGACTGCCGTTCAGTCGACACCTACTGCCCTGTGGGCTGTTTGTATAATGTCTTTGAAGCACCAATATCCTCGATCCGAACTGCATCCAATGCATTCAGTTATTGTCCAGGAAAATATTATTTCTGTTGGCCATCTCTTCTGCCAGGAGAGTGTCTGTATTATCTGCTCTTTATTGCGATGCGCTGTCTCTTGTTTTCCATCAGGTTAAGGCAGTTTTGTGTACACATATTAGTTTCTTACCTAAAATTGTATCTTCAGAGAGTATTAATAAGGAAATTGTATTTCCTTCACTATGTTGAAGTAGAAAAAATGATTGCAATGGTAATAATAATAATTTAGATGTGGTTAGAGCTTTGAAATATTATCTGCAAGCTACTAAACAGTTTAGTCAATCCTCTTGTTTAATCATTCATTTTTTGGGGGAAAATGCAGGGGCAGAAGGCTATGGCTGTTTCTTTAGCTTCTTAGCTAAAGAGTTTGATTCCTAAAGCTTACTTGAGGGATATTCTTGTCCTTTACGTATTATAGCTCATTCTACTTGGTCAGTATCTACCTCCTGGAGCTTCAAGAATGATGCTTCAGTTGATCAGATTTGCAAGTCAGCAACTTGGTCATCTTTACACACTTTTACTGTATTGTTATTGTTCTGATGTGCTTGCCTATGCTAAGGCAGCTTTTGGCAGAAAGGTTCTTCAGGTGGTTATTTCTCTTGTTTCTAGGCTATATGAAACACTGGAAGGTACAGGGAAGTGGGAGGTATTAGAACCACTTGGTCTTGGGTGTTTCTAACTCCTCTTGGTGGCCAGGTGATGAATTCCCAACAGTAAGAGTTCTCACGACCAAGAATAAAATGAATAAGTACACTAAAATAAACTGTTACACTCATATAGACACTATCTGACATGAGCAGAAAAATAAAACTTACAAAGGAAGGTTTAATGACTTAAATATTTATATCTTAGAGATGGTATTAGAAAAAAGTGAAAGAAACTTTAAAGTATATTAAATCTTAAAGGGACACTGAAGCCGATTTTTTTCTTTCATAATTCAGATAGAGCATGCCATTTTAAGCAACTTTCTAATTTACTCCTATTATCAAATAGGATAATAGGAGTGCAATGGTACTTATTGATTGCAACAGCCAATAGGATTTTTTTCACCTTAATTCCTATTGGCTGATAGAATTCTATCAGCCAATCGGAATGTAAGAGATGCCATCTTGGATGATGTCATTTAAAGGAAATGTCATTCTTCAGCGGCGATCGTAAGAAGAAGATGCTCCACGCTTCTGCCGGCTTTGCTGAGTACTTCTGCCGCTTGCATGAGGATGGATGTCGGCTCTTCGAAAACTGTAAGTGGATCTTCGGGGGTTAGTGTTAGGTTTTTTGAAAGGTTTATTGGGTGGGTTTTAATTTTAGGTTAGGGACTTTGGGCGGAAAAAGAGCTAAATGCCCTTATAAGGGCAATGCCCACACAAATGCCCTTTTCAGGGCAATGGGGAGCTTAGGTTATTTAGATAGGTTTTTATTTGGGGGGGTTGGTTGTGCGGATGGTGGGTTTTACTGTTGGGGGGTGTTTGTATTTTATTTTACAGGGAAAAGAGCTGATTTCTTGGGGCAATGCCCGCAAAAGGCCCTTTTAAGTGCCATTGGTAGTTTATTGTAGGCTAGGGTTTTTTTTATTTTGGGGGGGCTTTTTTATTTTGATACGGCTATTAGATTAGGTATAATTAGTTTAAATATTTGATAATTTATTTTTTATTTTGTGTAACTTAGTGTTTATTAATTTGTGTAACTTATTGTTTTTTATTTTTTGTAACTTAGTGTTTTTTATTTTGTGTAACTTAGTTGTTATTTTTTTGTAAGTTAGTAATTCTTTATTGTAGATTTAAATAACTTGAGTAGGGTTAGGTTTTTAAATATGTTATATAGTTAATTTAATTGGTAGTTTAATGTAATTTTAGTATAATAGTTATGCTAGGTTAATTAGTAGTTTTATATAGTTTAATGTAATTTAGTATAATAGTTAGGGTAGGTTAATTAATCGTTTAATATAGTTTATTTTAATTCTAAAGGTAAGTTAAAATTTATTTAATACAGGGTTAACCCCAAAGGTAGATAAAGCAACTCTAGATGTGTGATTTTCCCAAACTCTCACACTAGTATAACAATAAATAAACCAGGGATTAGAGTGCGCTAAAAAAGCTCTACCATATCTAATTAGGCTTCTAATAAATAGGAATAGCCACAATTCTACTTATAATGGTTATATTCTATAATAATAATAGTAATATTTATTAATAATAAATAAATATAAATTGATGTAGAATGATAAGTAAATTAACCAATTTTATTATATACTAAAAACAATTCAATTTATCAGTTTATAAAATATTAATAAGGTGCACCTTATAGAAAGAAAAAAAACTTTCTAAAATCCAATACATATACTTAACAAGAAAACTTGATACAAGACAAATGGCAACAGTGTTTTAAGCAATGATTACAGCACAAACTGACGTGTTTCAAATCCAAGGAGTGTGCAGATGCTTAAAATTCTTTGTACAAGCACTTTTGCAACCTTGTAACCCTTGCTTACTAAGCTTAAGAGTGGAGGCAGTTTATCAAAAATTAGTGGTACAATAATGAATTTTGCCTTTGTTGTATGCAGCAATAAGTTCCGTTTTTAAAAGTTCTTATTAAGATGCTCCAAATGTGTACTCAAACTCACCAGAATCTGAAAGGCATATAGAATGAATACCTTTCCCAGACCGGGTTGTCACTTCTCCAAATGTTGGCGTCTTCTGAGTCAGCCGTTAGCTCCGGCTGTGACGTGTGCCGTTCACGTGATACCTCTCCTCCGCCAATAGCCCAGTCCGGTTACCGGTGAGTGTTTTTTTAAAAAAGGATCTCAGGATAGAAATAAATTTAATTACCAGAACTCATTATGTCAGAGATTGTTCATACACAGCGTGTATCCAGATGAACTCCTCGGTAGTTTAAATCGATAAAATCACCGTGTGGCTATGTATAATGGTACAGGATAAGATATTCAGTATTGCAGAGACAGAGCTGGCCAGCTTCCACAGGTCTAATCATTGATCTACATTTCAGCTCATAAGCCTTTGTCAAGATGAACCTGTGCTCTCTCACCTGATTCTTATATCTGTTATCTTAAAGGGGCAGAGTTCACTGAATCCAAAAGTTATTTTATAGCAGTTGCTGAGTCGAACTTTTATTCCATTGTTGTATAATATTGTTTTTGCACAATCCTTTTCAGCTTAGTATGCATTATATCAATGAAATGCATATATTTATACTCTTAAGTTTCTATCTATCTTGGTTGCCAAATATGAGAGTTAATAAAATCAATATCGGCTTCTTTTCCAATCTTATTTCATTTTGTAAATGAGTTGCAATATTAAATTACCAAACACACTCCTTAGTAATACAAATTTTAAAAATACAACTTATTTTAATCTAATTACATAACTACTAATAAAACCTAACAAAAATATATGAATAAAGATAAAAATGATTGATATTAAATAACCATTATAGTAAAAAATTTTTTTATTAATCTACAATTATCAAAACATATATCTATTAGATCAAATAGAATATAATAATTTGTACAATGTGGTATTGAATGTCTATTTCTCAAAATACCTAAAACTGCAGATCCTATTATTAATATCAATATTTATTTTTCATATAGTTAAATTAATAAAAAAAAATAAGCATTTAATTTTAATTAACTACATATGCTAAAAAAGCTGGAAAAGCTAAGAAAGCTAGAAAAGCTAAAAAATGGGGGAGAGAGAGAAATGACATTTAAGATATTTAATATTGTATCATTAAAAATAGTTTTAAAAGTTCCCTAAAAAACACATATAAAATATGTATAGAAAATATCTATAAAAAATATATATAAATAAAACATTTTTTTATATAGATAAAAATATAAATAAATTCCTGAACAGTTTATCTATATACAGAGGCATAGTTTATATTACATACTAAAAGAATTACTCCAAATATTAAAAAAGAAATTATAGAATAGATATTGTTATATAAAAGTCGGATATCTAAATTTATATAAAGGGGTTTAGGTCGAGTTCTGCATTTAGACCTTGAGGGGCTAAAGTCTTAAAATTAAAAATCAATTCTGCTTCTATTTTCAAGAGCCTTTTGTTTAGGTCCCCCCCCTCACCAATCTTGTTTCATTTTCCTCAAACCCCAATATTTTAGACCTTTAGGGTTTTGATTGTGATACTCTTTAAAATGTTTAGAGAGTAGGTGGCCCTCGAATCCATTTTCAATATTTAGAAGGTGCTCTCTAATCCAGTCCCTCAACATACTTGAGGTCTCACCTAGATACTGCTTTTTACATGGACATTCAATAAAATATACTATATTTTTGTCTGAGCATTTAATTAAATCCCTAATTTTGTATTATTTTTGGGTTACAGTTGATTTAACACTAGTTTTTTTAGAGCGACATTTACAGGCCTTACAAGATATGCATGGGAAATATCCCTCTATTTCATTCCCTTTCAAGTCAACATCTATACAATTTATCCTCCTTGGTTTAAAAGTACTAGGTGCTAAGATATTTTTCAAATTCCTGGCTTTTTTAAAAACTATTTTTGGTCTCTCACTTAAGGATTCACCTATGAATGGGTCTCTTTGTAGTAGATGCCAATGTTTATTAAAAACTGTTCTTAATTGATTATGGTTAATATTAAAATCAGTGATGAATGGTATTTCTATTATATTCTCTTTATATTCTTTTATAGTTCTCCCTTGAAGTAATTAATTTTGAGTTTTTTCTTTAGCTTTTATTTTAGCTGTATGTATTAAATCCTTATTATATCCTCTTTTTAAAAATTTTCTTCCAGGGTAATTGCCTGTTGTTCAAAATCTTTTAATTCACTACAATTTTTTCTAATACGTTGAAATTGATTTGTTGGTATATTCTCTAACCATTTTTTGTAGTGTCAACTTTTATTGTGGATAAAATTATTAGAGTCCACTGCTTTGAAGTGTGTTTTAGTGATAATTTTATTATTCCGGGTTGTAATATCTAGATCTAAATAATTAATATATAGTTAGTAATATTTACTTTTTTCATAAGTTAAATTAATTCCAAAATCATTATTACCAAAATCTTCTAAGAATAAATCTAAAAGTTCCTCATCTCCCCTCCAAATTAAAATTATGTCATCTATGAAACGACGATAGAGCACCAAGTTCGCCTCCCAGTCTGATACATGTATAAATCTTTCTTCTAAGTAGCCCATGAATATGTTTGCATAACTGGGGGCGAACTTGGTGCCCATCGCCGTACCTTAATTTGAAGATAAAATTGATTATTAAAATAAAAATAATTATTATTTCATTTAAATGCAGAACTCGACCTAAACCCCTTTATATAAATTTAGATATCCGACTTTTATATAACAATATCTATTCTAATATTTATTTTTTAATATTTGGAGTAACTCTTTTAGTATGTAATATAAACTATGCCTCTATATATAGATAAACTGTTCGGGAATTTATTTATATTTTTATCTATATAACAATTTTTTTAATTATATATATTTTTTATAGATATTTTCTATACATATTTTATATGTGTTTTTTAGGGAACTTTTAAAACTATTTTTAATGATACAATATTAAATATCTTAAATGTCATTTCTCTCTCTCCCCCATTTTTTAGTTTTTCTAGCTTTTTTAGCATATGTAGTTAATTAAAATTAAATGCTTATTTTTTTTATTAATTTAACTATATGAAAAATAAATATTTATATTAATAATAGGATCTGCAGTTTTAGGTATTTTGAGAAATAGACATTCAATACCACATTGTACAAATTATTATATTCTATTTGATCTAATAGATATATGTTTTGATAATTGTAGATTAATAAAAATTTTTTTTACTATAATGGTTATTTAATATCAATCATTTTTATCTTTATTCATATATTTTTGTTAGGTTTTATTAGTAGTTATGTAATTAGATTATAATAAGTTGTATTTTTAAAATTTGTATTACTAAGGAGTGTGTTTGGTAATTTAATATTGCAACTCATTTACAAAATGAAATAAGATTGGAAAAGAAGCCGATATTGATTTTATTAACTCTCATATTTGGCAACCAAGATAGATAGAAACTTAAGAGTATAAATATATGCATTTCATTGATATAATGCATACTAAGCTGAAAAGGATTGTGCAAAAACAATATTATACAACAATGGAATAAAAGTTCGACTCAGCAACTGCTATAAAATAACTTTTGGATTCAATAAACTCTACCCCTTTAAGATAACAGGTATAAGAATCAGGTGAGAGAGCACAGGTTCATCTTGACAAAGGCTTACGAGCTGAAACACGTAGATCGATGATTAGACCTGTGGAAGCTGGCCAGCTCTGTCTCTGCAATACTGAATATCTTATCCTGTACCATTATACATAGCCACATGGCGATTTTATCGATTTAAACTACCGAGGAGTTCATCTGGATACACGCTGTGTATGAACAATCTCTGACATAAGGAGTTCTGGTAATTGGATTTATTTCTATCCTGAGATCCTTTTTAAAAAAAACACTCACCGGTAACTGGACTGGGCTATTGGTGGAGGAGAGGTATCACGTGAATGACACATGTCACAGCCAGAGCTAATGGCTGACTCAGAAGACGCCAACATTTGGAGAAGTGACAACCCAGTCCGGGAAAGGTATTCATTCTATATGCCTTTCAGATTCTGGTGAGTTTGAGTACACATTTGGAGCATCTTAATAAGAACTTTTAAAAGCAGAACTTATTGCTGCATACAACAAAGGCAAAATTCATTATTGTACCACTATTTTTTTATAAACTGCCTCCACTCTTAAGCTTAGTAAGCAAGGTTAACAAGGTTGCAAAAGTGCTTGTACAAAGACTTTTAAGCATCTGCACACTCCTTGGATTTGAAACACGTCAGTTTGTGCTGTAATCATGGTTTAAAACACTGTTGCCATTTGTCTTGTATCAAGTTTTCTTGTTAAGTATATGTATTAGATTTTAGAAAGTTTTTTTTCTTTCTATAAGGTGCACTGATAAATTGAATTGTTTTTAGTATATAATAAAATTGGTTAATTTACTTATCATTCTACATCAATTTATATTTATTTATTATTAATAAATATTACTATTATTATTATAGAATATAACCATTATAAGTAGAATTGTGGCTATTCCTATTTATTAGAAGACTAATTAGATATGGTAGAGCTTTTTTAGCGCACTCTAATCCCTGGTTTATTTAAGTTTAAATTTATTATAAGATAGGGATGAGGTAATTTTAATGTAAAGTTAGTGGGTTGTTAGGTTTAGGGGTTAATAGCTTAATTTAGTTTATGGCAATGTGGGGGGCTGGCAGTTTACGGGTTAATAGGTTTAGTAAGTGGTAGTGATGTGGGAGGCCAGGGGTTTAGGGGTTAATATATTTATTTAGTTGCTGCGGTGTCGGGGAGCGGGTGGATAGGGGTTAATACATTTATTTAGGTTGAGGCGATGTCGGGGAGTGGCGGAATAGAGGTTAATAACATTATGTAGGTGGCGGTGATGTCTGGGGCGGCAGATTAGGGGTGTTTAGACTTGGGGCTTATGTTAGGGTGTTAAATGAAAACGTAACTTGTTTTCAACCATAGAAATCAATGGGATATCTGGCAGCATCGAACATAAGCTTTAGCTGCTTTCAGACTCCCATTGATTCCTATGGCATCCGCGGCCTCCAGGGTGGCGGATTGAAAAGCAGGTACGCTGGGCCGGAATAGTGGCAAGCGTACCTGTTAGAAGTTTGATAAATGGCAGATAGTGCCGAATTTGTATTCGGAACATCTGTAAGGATGTAAGCATCGATCTGTGTCGTACTGAGACCGGCGGATCGTATGTTACATCACAAATTTCAACTTTTGCCAGTCTGTAGGCTTTGATAAATATGTTGAATCAGGCTCACCACAATTACGCTGCGGAATTCCAGCATATTTGCGGTTGACGGCTTGATAAATAGGCCGTGCCTATGATTTTGTTGTAGGCCGTAAAGACTGAGAGGTGAACATTTGCGAGACAGATGCTGCTCCTGTGCATAATAATACTTATTTTTTTTATTTATTTTGCAGTTTCCCAGTTTAGATTTTATTTTTCAGAAATTTTTATTTCACAAAAAATGTTTTCATCTTGAACAATCTGTATACCACAATGCCATTCTGGTATTGGCTGTTATAAAATATATTTTGTAAAATGTACTGTTTATTATCCCTGCAAATAACTAGATTCATGTAGTGATGCCAAAGGGGCGTGAGTTAGCTACACCAAATTGTCTGAGTCATTCTCTGAAGTTGGCTCCATGCTGTGAGACTTTTTCTGTCTCAGAAAAACAAAAAATCCTGTAGTGTCCAGTATAACAACTAGGTATCAAGGAGGGTGGGGCCTGTGATAATATGTAGCCATGACTAAGTAATTGACCTATTTATCTATTAAATCCTTCTGCTTACAAAAACCTCCATACAAATAAGCCTCTCTGTCTGTCTTTCTCTCTGCTCTGTTGTATATAACAAAGTTTGTGTCTTCCCTGCTAGCCTGGTGTTGGCTTTACATGTGGCAGGGAGACTTAGGGCTAGATTTATGAAGCCCCTACGGCAGCAAGTTCTCATTAGAACTTGCTCGCCGTGATTTATCAAGCAGCGGTCACAAGACCGCTGCTTCCCTAAGCTGTTCGCCACCTCTAAACTGGCGAAATTCAATCTCCTCGGTCGAGTCCGACCAAGGAGATTGACAGCTCCTGCCCACGCGTGATTGGCTGTGCACGGACAGGGGGCGGGATTGCACGCGAGTGCAAAATTGCGCTTGTGTGCAATGCCAAATACCTGCGGGTAATTTCGCCCCGTCACAGGCGAGCTGAGGCGTACAGGGGCGCGTATACGTGCCCCTGTACGCCTCAGCTATAATAAATCTAGCCCTTAGGCTTTCATTCTAGGAGTGACAGCTATATCACTATATTGCCTCACTTTGCCTACCTCTGATTCTGTATTTGCAAGGCTTAGCTGTTAGGAAGAGAAGCTGTACTCTCAATTCACCTTGCAAGTGAACACCAACCTGTATGCCATTCCAATGTGCTGTAAGACAAGGAAGGAGCTGCAGCACACATATCTGTGCAATGTCAGTGCCATGTGGCAATGTTTTATTGTAGTTTATAATAATTATAAACACACTGACGGGTGAGAGGTGTTTGTTGTAGTATAAATGTTTTGAAATGATAATGGTGTAACAAGTATTTTTGGACCACTGTTAGCATTGGATAATGATGTACAGTATGTTCATAGTTTCTTTATAATTGGTACTTTAGCTCATATTCTGTGTAAGTGTCATTAAAGATGAAATGCCAGGTTTCACTAACCAAGCCTATGACGTACATGGTTTCCATGGGCGTTCTCAGAAAGTTTTCCAAGGGGGCAAAAAGTGAAATGTCCTCATTTATACTTTTCTTTTTGGCCATGTAATAAAATGAATGTCTTTATCCAGACTCCTAAATTATAAATGAAAATAGGAGCATATCATTCTATAGGGTCAATTTATCAAACTCCGTATGGAGCTTGATGCCCCTTGTTTCCGGTGACCCTTCAGGCTTGCCGGAAACAGAAGTTATGAAGCAGCAGTCTAAAGACCGCTGCTCCACAACTTGTCCGCCTGCTCTGAGGCGGCGGACAGAAATCATCCCGATCTAATATTATCAGGTTGATTGACACCCCTGCTAGCAGCCGATTGGCCGTGAATCTGCAGGGGGCGGCATTGCACCAGCAGTTCACAAGAACTTCTGGTGCAATGATTAAATGCTGACAGCGTATGCTGTCGGCATTTATCAATGTGCGGCGGACATGATACGCTACATCGTGTCATGTCTGCTCGCACATTAATAAATTTACCCCTATGTATTAATTTAGAGTGTGCTTATTTGATCTGTTGCATTATACAGTTATAGAAAAGAAAAACAAAATTAAAATTAAACACAAAAGAACCAACGTAAAGCCTAAAACTGCTAACAGTACATTACATAGGATATGCAAAATATAAACGTATCTATTTGTGCTATTGGCAAAACTTTTACCAAACTCTTCCAGTATGTGAGTAGGAGGACTCTGCACAGAAAGAGTTCACTCAGAGCACACTACCATTAACAAGATACCTTATTCTTGGCTACTGTTAAAAGGGTGCTAGGAGTGGAAATATATATATATATATATATATAACTTGTGCAGAGGGTCTGATCATACAAATAAATATATAACAGTCAGGTGATAGTGCAAAGTTTAAGATAAATCATACACATTGTAAGGGTTAGACACTACTTACAGCTGCCTTCCCAAGTGTGTACAAAGAGCTCATAGTCTCATACACACAGTGCAGCCTGGGACACACATACAGCATGGAGGAGGGGCATGGCCTCAAGCAAAACTTCCTGCCTTCCAGAAAGCTCACTCCAACGTACAATGCATGCTGGTAATTAGAGTCCAGAACTGCAGTGGCACAATACTGAGAATGAAACAGAGAACTACAAATTACAGAATGCTATGTAACGCTATGTAACTCCCAGAATACTGTGCTTGTTCTTCTAAAATTGAGCTAAATTCAGGGGGGGGTTAAAAGGAAAAATAAAGTGGAAATTCTATTTTTTTATTTTTTTTTGCAGTTTGTACTCCAGGTGGTGAGGAAAATTCAGGGGGAGTAAATGTCCCCCCTTGCCCCCTCCTATGGACGCCCATGATGGTTGCCGACATTTATAAAAAATAGAAATCTGTGGAAAATTTTGATATAAGCCTGCATATGTTTTGTTTTATTACAGGATAACATAGTTAAACTATTTTCAAAACAAGTTAAATCATATATCATGAGCAGCAGCACACTACTGGGAGCTAGCTAATGATGGTGGCTGCACATATATGACTATTGTCATTGACTTACCAGATGTGTTCAACTATTTCCCAGTAGAGAATTGCTGCTCATTCAACAAATGATACTAAAAGAAAAAAAAGCAAATTTAATGATAGAAGTAAAATGGAAAGTTGTTTAAAATTGTACACTCTATCTAAAACATGTACCTTTAACCTTTTCTTTGTTGCATTTTTTTTCCAATAGCCAAACTCCACTCAGTATTTGCTTTATTTGGAGGGGCCAATCTGGGCAAGACATGGTTATAATGGAACTTGAATTTTAACTCACTAAAGTGTTGAAGAGAGATATTAATTTCATGAGCAGGTTATACTGAATCTAGATCAAAAGGGAAACTGCAATTTATTAAAAAAAAGTGACAAAAATCTGTAAAGATAGAAAAAACACTAACAGGTAATCATAAAGATAAATAGATGGATAACAAACATATGATACGTCAGAATAATATAACTAATGTGATATATATATATATATATATATATACAGGTGTCCCTCGGTTTACAACGGTTCAATTTGCACCGTTTCAGAATAACAACCTTTTTTTTCAGTAATGTGACTGCTATTGAAAAGCATTGAGAAGCAGTGCATTGATGAAAATAGCCAGTAGGTGGAGCTCTCCACTTGTGTTTCAGCAAAGATATGCAAGCCAAGCAAGCTGAAATTAACCGGTTTAACCAGACCTGAGCTATCAAGCAAATTTCAAAGGAACAAGATCTTCCTGTCTATAAATCAGTCCAGATTGGAATGCATAGAAAGAAGTGTTTGCAGAAAAATGCAAGTAAAGTCTGTGTTGTGTGATTATTTTATTAGGTTTATAATGCTGTTTATCAAATGTTTTTGTTCATTTAACTTAGTTTAATTATATATTCTGTGTTGTATGATTATTTTTTAGGTTTATAATGCTGTTCAGCATTTAAAGTCTTCATTTCAAAGCTTTAAAAATAATGTATTAGGTGTTACTTATGGCAATTTTGAGAGGGGCCTGGAACCTAACTCCCTCACTTCCCATTGACTTAAATTATAAACTGGGTTTCAATTTACAATGGTTTCAATTTACAACCATTCCTTCTGGAACCTAACCCAAGCGTAAACTGAGAGCTACCTGTATATATATATATATATATATATATATATATATATACATATATATATATATTTATATATATATGTATATATATATATATACATATATATGTATATATATATATATATATATATATATATATATACACACACACATATAAATGTATCAATATATATATATAAATATATAACTACATACATATATATATATATATATATATATATATAAAATATATATATATAAATACACACAATCTACGCCATCATGTTTAAAAAGACAGATAGTCCCTTTATTACCCATTCCCCAGTTTTGCATAACCAACACAGTTATATTACCTCTGTGATTACCTTGTATCTAAGCCTCTGCAGACTGCCCCCTTATTTCAGTTCTTTTGACAGACTTGCATTTCAGCCAATTAGTGTAGACTCAAAAGTTACTAGCACAATTTTATCTATATTGCATGCATGAACTAGCTCTGTCATTCACTGAGCTAAGAGGTGGCATCCAAGGGCTTAGAAATTAGCCTATGAGCCTATCTAGGTTTAGCCTTCCTCAAAGAATACCAAGAGAAAAAGCAAATTTGATGATAAAATTAAATTGGAAAGTTTTTTTAAAAATGTCATGCCCTATCTGAATCATGAAGGGTTAATATTGACTAGACTGTGTCCTTTTAACGCTTACAAACTAATGCAGTCTACTTCTATAACTTGTTTGAAGGATAGGGACAATCCTCTACAAGCCTGGGAAGAAATGTGTTATTTAGTATAGAAACAACCATTTTTAATGACTCTAAATTACATTGCCTCCTCTTTTAGATGGTATCAATGAAAAATATTGAGCAATCTGTTTGTTCCGGTGTCCTGTCGAAAACTCCAAGTCATTGAAATCTCCAATTATACATCTGATTGGTTGTGCATCCTGTCCCTCACTGAGACATGGCCAATCAGATGGGCACTGTAATTCAGCTTTAGCGCCCATCTTCACTATCTATTTTTGCCTCCGCCTGGGGGGTTCACTTGGGGAGGCAAAATCAAATAGTGAAAATCGGAGAGTCACCGGAAGTGATGTAATTGGAGATATCGATGACTTGGAGTTTTTAACAGAACACTGGCTTCATAGTAACATATTTTATTTAACCCAAATAGACTTATGTTACCTTTACAACAATTTCTCTTGTTAATCAAGCTGCATATTTCTATGGAAATGCCAGTGAGACGTGCAAGAAAATACAAGCTTCTGCAACCAAGAGTGGAAATAAAATGGAGTACTTAACCCTGGCATCAGTTCAGCATTGAAACACGTCCAGGGATTCTACAGCTGGAAATGTGCTTTATAGCAGATGGAACTTGTTTTTACATAAACAAGGAGCTACATTTTATGTCAAGGTTCTCATCTTCCATTAAAGGGATACTGAACTTATTTTTTTTTCTTTCATGATTCAGATAGAGCATGCAATTTTGAGCAACTTTCTAATTTACTCCTTTTATTAATTTTTCTTTGTTTGCTTGCTATCTTTATTTGAAAAAGCAGGAAGGTAAGCTTACGAGTCTGCCCATTTTTGGTTCAGAACCCTGGATAGCACTTGCTGATTGGTGGGGGTACATTTAGCCACCAATCACCAAGCTGTTCCCAGATGCTGAACCAAATATGGGCCGGCTCCAATGTTTCCTCTAAGGTGCGCGGCTGCGCACCTTTCCTCCTGGTGTAGCGCAAGCAGAATGTCAGGCTGCGCAACACCAAAGGGATGGGGAAAATGAGGTATCGCCAGGGCCATTTTTAGGTGTGTGCAAAGGCTCCATCACGGGCGGGATGTGTTGCACTGTCAGCACCATCTCAGACTTGATTGCTCTAACTGCAGTCTCATGCATTTCCCGCTCTGTTCTTCTGCTCACAGTTCATTTTGATGTGTTTAGCACAGTGCTGTGAGCAGAAGCAGAGAGAGAAAAATGCCTGTTATTGTATAAGCAATTTAGCTCAGTACTGACAGCAGAGCTGTATACAGGGAAAAGTTAGGATAATAAGCAAATAATGTCCCTATAAAAATGTTGAATTGAATCCACAGTAAAGACACTCAGGCCTCACAACATAAAGGCACCCCAGGTGCTGATGTATGTGTACTGGGCATTCAAAGTCCCCCAGATAAACTGTTAATGTATGTGTGTGTATGAGTAATGTATATATGTGTTTTTGTATATATATATATATATATATATATATATATATCTATATGTGTGTGTGTTTGTGTGTGTATATATATTATTTCCACACAATCTAATTAGAATAATTGCTTTTACAACAATATCTCTTGCTAATCAAGCTGCATATTTCTATGGAAATGCCAGTGAGACGTGCAAGAAAATACAAGCTTCTGCAACCAAGAGTGGAAATAAAATGGAGTACTTAACCCTGGCATCAGTTCAGCATTGAAACACGTCCAGGGATTCTACAGCTGGAAATGTGCTTTATAGCAGTTGGAACTTGTTTTTACATAAACAAGGAGCTACATTTTATGTCAAGGTTCTCTTCTTCCATTAAAGGGATACTGAACTTAATTTTTTTTCTTTCATGATTCAGATAGAGCATGCAATTTTGAGCAACTTTGTAATTTACTCCTTTTATTATTTTTTCTTTGTTTGTTTGCTATCTTTATTTGAAAAAGAACGAAGGTAAGCTTACAAGTCTGCCCATTTTTGGTTCAGCACCCTGAATAGCACTTGCTGATTGGTGGGGGTACATTTAGCCACCAATCACCAAGCTGTTCCCAGATTCTGAACCAAAGATGGGCCGGCTCCAATGTTTCCTCTAAGGTGCGCGGCTGCGCACCTTTCTTCCTGGTGTAGCGCAAGCAGAATGTCAGGCCGCGCAACACCAGAGGGATGGGGAAAGTGAGGTATCTCCAGGGCCATTTTTAGGTGTGTGCAAAGGCTCCATCACGGACGGGATGTGTTGTACTGTCAGCACCATCTCAGACTTGATTGCTCTCACTGCAGTCTCAGGTATTTCCCGCTCTGTTCTTCTGTCGGGTCAGGTAACGAAACTGACACGGAGACACGGTTAAGGGGTAAGAAAAGCCTCACTGTTTTACCCATCGACTGGGAGTCTGCTGACGGCGCTTATGAGAACTTAATATAAGGTGAGAAAGCAGCCTTGTTATACTTGAACTATTTACCTAATCAGGGGTATTACCAACAACAGATTGAGACTATTTGACACGGAGCTCTGGTGTAAATAGAAAGATCCTTTTCAAAGCGCATTGAAAACCGCTGAAGAGGTTAGGTGCTAACATTCACAGTTAGAAATATATCCATTTTATAAGGAACACCTTTTACAGCCTTATTCAACAGGCCTTTATTGGGAATTCCCTGAATTATAGACTCATAAACAAAGAGATATATTGCACTGGAAAATCAAGCATGGGACACTTTTAAGGTTTTTACATACGTGCCATTAAATTGGAGACTTTTTATGAAATTTGCCACTTTTTAATTTATACTGTCATTCTACTATCAAATGTTTTATTATTGAATTGTATAGTGTAGTGTAGTGTGTATGCTAGTGTGAAAGTAGTTGGAACAATTGAATTTTAAGTGATTTTTAATATTATATTATAATCTAGAAATAAAATTTGTCAGTTTATGCATCAAATCATTGCTGAAATTTATTTTTAAGAAGGAATTGTTTTTTGTGCATAGGGATAATACGTATATTGATTCTGAGATCTATCTATATATCCTACGGCTTTAAGCGCCAGACTTATTGGGGTCGATCCGATAAAAATCGTCGCCCGCAAAAGTCGTCAACGCCAATATTTGCGCGGGTTTACGCGCGTATATTTCTGCCGTCGCCCGTAGTTTTTTGGGCCATAGGCAGGTATACCAAACCCGCGCAATTTGGTATCCAATATACAGCGTAAGGACTTACGTGGCGAAAATGGAGAAATCTTACTCCATTTTCACCTCGCCACAAAAAGCAGCCGTAAGAAGCCTTACGCTGACTATTGGAGCCCCGTAACTCCCTAAACTGGCTGCTAAAATAAACCTAACACCTAACGCATGCGCAATGTCTATCTCCCTGTCAACCGCGATCCCCCGCCGCAATCCCTAATAAAGTATTTAACCCCTAAACCGCCGCCATCTACATAAACTAACCCCCTACTGTGAGCCCCTAAAACCGCCACCATCTAACTGATCTATCCCCTAATGTGAACCCCTAAAACCGCCACCATCTAACTGATCTATCCCCTAATGTGAACCCCTTACACCGCCGCCATCTATATTAAAATTATTAACCCCTAATTTAATCTACCTACCCCGCCGCCAGCTATATTATCTATATTAACCCTAAGTATATTATAGTTAATATAGTTATTACATTATATATATTAACTATATTAACCCTAATTATATTAAGGTTAATATAGTTAATATAGTTACTATAGTATTTATATAAACTATATTAACTCTATCTAACCCTAACACCCCTAACTAAATTCTTATTAAATAAATCTAATTCATATTATAAACTAAAATATTCCTATTTAAATCTAAATACTTACCTATAAAATAAACCCTAAGATAGCTACAATGTAATTAATAACCAATCAGCCAATCAGATTGAATTTGAATCTGATTGGCTGATTCAATCAGCCAATCAGATTTTTCTACCTTAATTCCGATTGGCTGATAGAATCCTATCAGCCAATCGGAATTCGACGGACGCCATCTTGGATGACGTCATTTAAAGGAACCTCATTCGCCGGGAAGTCATTGTGCCGGAAGGATGCTCCGCGGCGGAGGAGCGAAGTAAGAAGATTGAAGATGCCGATTTGCTTGAAGACGTCGCCGATGGAAGAAGACTCTCTGCCGCTTGCTTCAAGACATCGCCTGGATGGAAGAAGACTTCACTGCCGCTTGCTGGAACACATCGCCCGGATCGGATCAGGAGTTCTGCCCGGCGGGGTGAATACAAGGTAGGGAGATCTTCAGGGGGGTAGTGTTAGGTTTATTTAAGGGGGGTTTGGGTTAGATTAGGGGTATGTGGGTGGTGGGTTGTAATATTGGGGGGTGGTATTGTGTTTTTTTTTGCAGGCAAAAGAGCAGTTTTCTTTGGGGCATGCCCCCACAAAAGGCCCTTTTAAGGGCTGGTAAGGTAAAAGAGCTTTGAACTTGTTTTAATTTAGAATAGGGTAGGGAATTTTTTTATTTTGGGGGGCTTTATTATTTTATTAGGGGGCTTAGAATAGGTGTAATTAGCTTAAAAATCTTGTAATTTTTTTTATTTTTTGTAATTTAGTGTTTTTTTTTTTTTGTAATTTAGTTTAGTTTATTTAATTGTATTTTTAGATAGATATTTGTAGTTTATTTAATTTATTGATAGTGTAGGTGTATTTGTAACTTAGGTTAGGATTTATTTTACAGGTAATTGGGTAATTATTTTAACTAGGTAGCTATTAAATAGTTAATAACTATTTAATAGCTATTATACCTAGTTAAAATAATTAACAATTTACCTGTAAAATAAATATAAACCCTAACATAGCTATAATGTAATTATTAATTACATTGTAGCTATCTTAGGGTTTATTTTATGGGTAAGTATTTAGATTTAAATAGGAATATTTTAATTAATAATATTAATATTAGATTTATTTTAATAAGAGTTTAGTTAGGATGTTAGAGTTAGATAGGGTTATTATACTTAATATATATAATATAATAACGATATTAACTATATTAACCCTAATATAATTAGGGTTAATATAGTTAATATATATAATATAATAACTATATTAACCCTAATATAATTAGGGTTAATATAGTTAATATAGCTGGCGGCGGTGTAGGGGGATTAGATTAGGGGTTAATACATTTATTATAGGTGGCCGCGGTGTAGGGGGATGTAGATTGTAGGCAAAAGAGCAGTTTACTTTGTGACAAAGCCCCGCCAAAAGCCCTTTTAAGGGCTGGCAAAAGAGCTGTTACTTTGGGGCATGCCCCGCAAAAAGCCCTTTTAAGGGCTGGCAAAAGAGCTGTTACTTTGGGGCAATGCCACGCAAAAAGCCCTTTTCAGGGCTATTTGTAGGCTTAGACTTAAGTTTAGTGGTAGGGATAGTTTAGTATTTTAGGGGTTAAATAATTTAATATAGATGGCGGCGGGGTAGGGGGATTAGATTAGGGGTTAATAATTTTAAAATAGCGGCGGGGTAGGGGCTCACTTTAGGGGGTAGGTAAGGTAGATGGCGGCGGTGTTAGGGGCTCACTTTAGGGGGTTATAGATTTAATATAGCTGGCGGTGGTTTAGGGGTTAATAACTTTATTAGGTAGCTGCGGTTTAGGGGTTAATACATATTTTATTGTTAGGATAGTGAGGGGGGATAGCGGATAGAGGGTTAGACGTGTCGGGCTATGTTAGGGAGGCGTGTTAGACGTGTCGGGCTATGTTAGGGAGGCGTGTTAGACAGTGCGGGTGATTTAGACTTTAGTCAGGTTTTCTAGGCGCCGGCAGTTTCTAACGTGCCGCAAGTCACTGGCGACGCCAGAAATTTGTACTTGCGCAGATTTCTGGACATCGCTGGTTTGTCAGACTTACGGCACGTTAGCATCTGACGGCGACATATATGGGATAGCTCGAGTCGCGAGCTGAAACTGCGGGCGACGCGGGTTCCCTCGCTTGCGCCGCAAACTACGATCTATATCGGATCGCGCCCATTAATTTTAGTTTAACTTGTCATTTGAACTACCTAGGGAGGAGGTAGTTATTCCAGTCAGGCATCGTAGGAGAAGTTTAGCGCTTGACCCTAAATTTTTGTTTACAATGATTCAGATAGAGCATAACATTTTAAAGGGCCATAATACCCAAATGTTTAAACACTTGAAAGTGATGCAGCATAGCTGTAAAAAGCTGACTAGAAAATATCACCTGAACATCTCTATGTAAAAAAGAAAGATATTTTACCTCAAAAGTTCCTCAGTAGCCACATCCCATTGTAAAGGATTTCTAAGCAGCATATTATTATGTCTGTCCTGGGACAGCTGAAGGGATGAGCCTTGTGCACTCTCATGTTTTTTCCCTATTCAGATTAGGGAAGTTTACAATGAAATATCATGAGAGTTAAATCAAATCTCATGAGATCACAGTAAAAGAGTTCATGACCTCAGCACTGTTGATGCTGATTGGCTGCTGTTCATTTCTTCATTTTTTTTTCTTTACCTGCAGCTGGGAGCAGCTGAGTATAACTTTTTACACAGAGCTTACTCTGCTGAGCTGAGGAGATTGTGAGGTAAAATATCTTTCTTTTTTACATAGAGATGCTCAGGTGATATTTTCCTGTCAGCTTTTTACAGTTATACTGCATCAGTTTCAAGTGATTTAGCACATGAGTATTATGTCCCTTTAAACAACTTTTCTTTTTTTTTTTCTTTTTTCTTTATTTATAATCCAACAGTGTGATAACACAGAGAGAAACAGAAAAACACAAAACACAACTATGCCAGTGAGATTTTCACTTGCATCACGCAGGATGCCAAACAAAAAAAAAAAAAAAAAGATACATTCATATCTATGTCATAGTCGTAAGAATAAATAATAATTAATAATCATCCTAATATCTGACTCTTATCCACCAAAACATAATACATTATTTCTCATTTGACTGTGATTACAGTAACGACAGACATCTTATACTTCTCAAATCTGCAGATAGAAAATCACTTGGAACATTTCACTTTAACTAAGACCCAGAACAAAACAAAACAAAACAAACACAAAAAAAAACAGCCCCCCCCTTCCCCCCATCTCCTGGTCCATTCAGTCTTATTTAATATCAATACTCTCTACAGGCCATTGATTTTATAGCCTGTGTAAACTTTTCAATTTACTTCTATTATCATATTTTGTTGAAGGAAGCTAGATGAACACATCAGTGAGCCAATGACAAGAAGCATACACGTGCAGCAGCCAATCAGCAGCTAGCTCCTGGTAGTGCATTGGTGCGCCTGAGCATACTTAGGTATGCTTCTCAACAAATTATACCAATAGAATGAAGCTATTTAGATAATATAAGTACAATGGACAGTTGTTTAAAATTGCATGCTTTATCTGAATCACAATAAAACATTTTAGGGTTTATCAGTTTGATAAAGTTTGCCAACAAAAAAGGTCTGTACTGTAGTGATTTTGTGCACAGTAGACAAACAAACTAGAGAAGTTTGTAAAAGCATTTATAAAATATTGTTTTTCCTGCTTATTATGAATCCAGCTTATACATTTTTTCTGCCATAACCTATGATTTTAAATGCGCTCTTTTAAATGCATGACAGATGTTTTGGGACTTTGTAACTCCAAGTTCTAGGGTCTGTTTCAGGTCAACTATAATGGAATTAAGTATTTTTTGCTGTTATATTGAAATGCTTTTCTCAAACTGATATATAGGGGCCGATTTATCAAGCCATCAATCTACTCCAATGCATCTGTTTCCGCGCCAGCCTTCAGGCTCGCCGGAAACAGGAATTAAGAAGCAGCGGTCTTAAAGGGACACTGAACCCAAATTTTTTATTTTGTGATTCAGATAGAGCATGCAATTTTAAGCAACTTTCTAATTTACTCCTATTATCAATTTTTCTTCGTTCTCTTGCTATCTTTCTTTGAAAAAGAAGGCATCTAAGCTTTTTTTTAGGTTCAGGACTCTGGACAGTAATTTTTTATTGGTGGATGAATTTATCCATCAATCAGCAAGGACAACCCAGATTGTTCACCAAAAATGGGCCGACATCTAAACTTACATTCTTACATTTCAAATAAAGATACCAAGAGAATGAAGAAAAATTGATAATAGGAGTAAATTAGAAAGATGCTTAAAATTTCATGCTCTATCTGAATTATGAAAGAAACATTTTGGGTTCAGTGTCCCTTTAAGGCCGCTGTTCCTTAACTCGTCCCCCACCTCTGAGGCGACGGACAGTAATCAGCCAGATCGGATACGATCCGGTTGGTTAACACCCCCTGCTAGTGCAAATATGCAGGGGGCCGCATTGCACAAGCATTTCTTGGGAAATGCTTGTGCAATGATAAATGCCAATAGCTTATGCTGTCGGCATTTATTGATGTGCGGCGAACATTATCCGCTACAGCGGATCATGTCTGCTCGCACTATGATAACTCGGCTCCATTATGTAAGGCAATAAATACAAAATGGCACTGCACATTTTTTAATTGGGTCAATACCATCAGCAAAACTATTAATATGTCAAAAGTATGTACGGTTTTAGTGTTTATGTACTGCAACTCTGCATGAAAAAAGTCCCATTTCCAATCCATGAGAAACTGCTGTGCATGAAATGTATGTCATTTTGTTATTGAATAACGTATCAGCCAATTCTATTTTTTTTTTTAAACAAATCTTGTTTGCTGCAATTGTTTTCAAAATAGACAAGCTCCACCCACCCCTTGTCTTATCTGCAAAAGCAAATGCAGGCGTGCTTCAGGATAAGACAAGGCAAGCAACAGCCACTATGGGCCAGATTACGAGTGGCATGTTTTTGCGAGATTACAGTGTTTTTTACACTCAAACCCATATTACAAGTGGCATGCTGTTTAAATTATCAGAAATTTGTTCGCGCAAACTTGCGGTAATTTATACTCCCCATATTTTCTGTGGGCGCTATTGAGTGGCAATGTCCGCTTGCATTACAAGTTGAAAATAATTGCGATCACTCAAACGCAATCACATTTAACGCTTAAACATTCTGTGCAAACTAAAAGTTTGCATAAAGAGTTTGGCTAGATGAAAAAGTTGCACTAAATTACACTATTAATCTCTAAACCACCACACCCCCACATCGCAAAGTACCCACTACACTATTAACCCCTAAATGGCTACTGCCCCGCATCCAACCCGCAAACCACCAAACCCCCATTATAAAGTACCCACTAACCTCTAAATCCCCTAACCTAATAACCCCTAAGTTACAAAACAAAACTAACACTACATTAAAAAAAACAACCAAACATTACATAAAAAACTAACATTACATAAAAAAACCTAACATTTCATAAAAAAAATAACATTACACTAAAAAAATCTAACATTCCAGAAAACAAAAAAACCTACCATTACAGAAAAAAACTAATTACCAAAAATAAAACCCCCCACATTTATACCTTTTCAATAACTAAAGCCCCACTTAAAAAAATCACCCCAAAATAAAAAACCCTAACACTAAAATAAGCTACAGCAGTAGCCCTTAGAACAGTGGCGGATCCAGAGCCTGGTCTCGGGAGGGGCACTTCCAGATTTTTTTGTGGCGGCGGACAGAAAATAATGAGTGCTTATAGAACAGACTATTTTATTTAAC
Source organism: Bombina bombina (assembly GCF_027579735.1). NCBI lineage: Eukaryota > Metazoa > Chordata > Amphibia > Anura > Bombinatoridae > Bombina > Bombina bombina. The sequence goes on along the minus strand of NC_069501.1, from coordinate 1,003,998,121 downwards.
TTATCGTACAGCTCTAACCTTATTCAAAAACACAATTAGAAGTCCCTGTGTGTGTATTTGTGAATGTATGTGTGTGTGTATGTATGTGTGTTTAACTATGTGTGTGTATATTTATGTGTGTGTGTTTGTGTGTATATGTATTTGTGTGTGTATGTACTGTATGTTTGTATGTATGTATGTGTGTATGTATGTGTATGTAAGTATATATGTGTGTATTTATGCATGTATGTAACTGTGTGTATGTATGTATAATGTGTGTGTAACTATTTATGTATGTGTATGTAAGTATGTGTGTATGTATGTGTGTGTCTGTGTGTATATGTGTGTGTGTGTATTCATGTGTGTGTAACTGTGTGTATATGTATACCTAAACCTCAGGTATATTCAGTAGTTAGTATCTCAGTACTTTCTTTCCAGAGAAACCTACCAGGCTACTAAATGCTGCTGCACATACAGTCCCCTGTCAACTGTCAATGTTTTTTTCCAGTATGGCTGACAAGGTGGCAGAAGTGTGAAATGTATATTGCAGATTTTGACAAGTCAGCCATACCGGAAAAAACATTATGACAGTTGACATGGGAATTTGCAGCAGCCAGTATTTTGCAGATTCTCTAGAGACCAAGCTAAAGTGTTTTTTATCGGTGGAGTCTGGGTCTGTCTGTTACAGAGAGTGAGCCTCTGCTAACTCTGTCCAAATACCACAATGCTGCTCCCCCTAATCTTACACGAGCACAGAAACTAGCCTTGGATACCCTAAGTAAAAGGGAAGATATAGTGATCAAGGCAGCAGACAAGGGGGGCAGCATTGTGGTACTGGACAGAGAAGCCTATATAGGTGAGGCAGAAAGGCAAATCACAGATGAAGAGGTGTACCTTCCTCTCCCCCGTGATCCAACTAATATATTTAAACTTCAATTTATGGATTTGCTGGACGATGGTCTGCAGGAGGGTGTTATTGATCAGGACACGTTCAATTACTTGTATGTGGACTGCCCAGTCATCCCTATCTTCCATCACCTCCCCAAGGTCCATAAATCATTGGAGGAGGTGAAAGGAAGACCTATTGTTTCAGGGATAGGTTCGCTCTTTGAAAAAGTATCTGGGTGGATTGAATCCCTCCTGCAGCCCATTGTACAGCAATTGCCTTCCTATCTAAAAGACACCACACACCTTTTAACCTGCTTACAGCAGGTAGCATGGAGTAAGGAATGCTCTTGGCTCACTGTGGATGTGGTGGGTCTTTATTCCTGCATTCCACATTTTTATGGCTTAGAGGCTGTCTCCTACTCTTTGGATATGTACAGCAACTATGATTCAAAGCTAAAAAGATATATCCTTAAAACCTTGGAATTTCTTTTGAGCCACAATTATTTTAAGTTCGGTGACTCTTTTTTTCTCCAGAGACGTGGGACCACCATGGGAGCTAAATTTGCCCCAGCCTATGCGAACATCTTCATGGGCTGGTGGGAAAGGTCCCACGTCTTTGGAGAAATAAATCCATATAGACATCTAATAAGATCGTATAAACGATATATAGACGATCTCTTGTTCGTGTGGCTAGGTAATAAACAGGAAATGGAAAACTTTGTTGCGTATCTTAATGATAACAGTATTAATTTACATTTTACATTCAGCTTTGAAAAGGAAGTTATTCCTTACCTCGATGTCTATTTAATAGGAGATGCTGCTAGTCATAGTGTTATTACTACACTCTATAGAAAGCCAATAGCTTCTAATGCAATTCTTCATGCTAAGTCTTGCCACCCCAGGCATACAGGCTTTGGGGTGGCAAAAGGCCAATTTATTAGATTGAAAAGGAACTGTTCCTTAGAATCTAATTTTATTAAGGAATCGGAAGTGTTAAAACGACAACTTCAAGACAGAGGCTACTCTACAAAAGTAATTAACAGAGCATACTTAGAGGTTAGTAGACTGGATCGGTCACAAATGTTACATAATGTACAGGGAAACCCTCAAGCCAAATTTGACAGCAATAAAACTAAGTTTATCACTAATTATAGTTCTCAGTTTGGAGAAATATGTCACATTATGAACAAGCATTTACCAGTATTAGCAGGAGAAGATAGTTTACAGGATGTGGTCAAAGAAGGAGTTAACTGCATATCCAGGAAGGGACGCACAATAGGTAATATTGTGGCTCCAAGCTTATTAAGAAAACCGATTACAACAGGTAGCAGTTGGCTGCTCATTAAAGGACACTTTAAGTGTCATTTTCAAAATTGCATAGCATGTAGTCATGCAACTGTAACGGACAGATTCCAGTCTAAGACTACCCAGAGAGTATTTCTATCAACAAGCTGCACGAATTGTCGCACTAAATATGTTATTTATCTTGTTGAATGCACATTGTGCAACAAGCAATACGTGGGGTGCTCCTCACGTGAAGCACGCTCACGCATTAGGGAGCATCTCAACAACATAGATAAAGACATAGATGTGTCAGATCTGGTACACCATTTCATCCATGAGCATAACAAAATAGTCAGCAGTTTCAAATGGCAGGTCATAGAAAGTATTGTACATACTCCTAGGGGAGGAGACAGAATGCAGAAATTATTACACAGAGAGGCTTTTTGGATTTTCACATTGCAAACAAGACGTCCAAAAGGATTTAATGCAATAGGTGATATTATAAACCATTGGCAACATAAATAAGTAATCTAGAACCAACCTCATTTAATATTTCTCTGAATATATATTACACAAATTTGTAATATATAAATGTTCACAATATGTGACAGCAAGTCTCTGTTGCATGTGTATATACATACATTTCTTTGACCATTTAGCACTTTCTTAAATCTAAGATAAATTTAAAATTAAAAATTATAAGCAATGAACATTTGATATTGTTAGATTTAATCTAAGTAGCCATTTTTTGAAATGTGAGGGCTCATGAGGCATTACTTTGAAACTAATCTTAGTTATTAATGTCCCCCGTGCATATATGATACAATATCTACATACTCACATTTCTTTAACCAAATAGCACCTTATTCTTAAATTTTAAATTAATCTAAAAATTGAAGTCAAAAGCAAAGAATATTTGGCAGTGCTGGTTTCAGTAAATGTAATATGTTTTGCAATATGAGGGTTTATGTGGCATTTCATTGAAACTAATTCTTGGCTTCAAATATTCCCCCCCCCTTTTTATACACAACACAAATTTTACAATTTGATAGTCATTACAAAAGTTACTTCATGTGTACCTACAATCTAACAGTCATCGACTATAGTGACTACATGTGTATTATGTATATCAAGTGATTGTATATCAGTTTTCATAAATGTCTATGCCGTTATTCTTTGAATTAAATGTCCCTTACTCAACAGCTGAACACCCTTAATTTTTTTAATGGACCAGCCCATTTAAGGGTGCTAACGGAACAGTCTGTATGGTCTATGAATAAGGCTCTCTACCAGCCGAAACGCGTAAGACCGACTGGCTGCTGTTGAGTAACGGCATATTTTTCCTATTTTTATTTTCCCCTGTTTTTTGAGTATATTTTGTCCCATTCTTCTTTTAAAGAATAAATTTACCACTTTGTTTCTAAGAAATTTGCCGGATTTGTCTTTGTTCTACAGAGAGTGAGCCGTCTGCCATCATGCCATGTCCTAAGTAACCCTGTCCCTGTTGTGAGTGAGAGTGACTTCACTTACCCCCAAATCTTCATTTTTTTGCTGCCTGATGACCCGGTCCTGCTTGGCTCCTTCCCGCGCTCTCTAGCTAGTCTTCCTGCACCACACCACAGCGCCTGGCTGGCTCCTCCCTCTTCCTTTCCAGTCCAGTCTCCTGTTCTGTCTCCGGTCATGTTCCACTGCCTTGTGTTGTGTAGGAATGTGACCGGCTGTGACTGAAATTGGAGGCTAGCATTGGAGCCAAGTGCCCCCCTGTAGCGACGCCACTGTAGGGAAGCCCTCTCTCAGTATATTCTCGGGGGGGAGGGGGGGGCAATTGCCCCGTTGCCCCCCCCTGGATCCGCCACTGCCTTAGAAGGGCTTTTTGTAGGGTGTTGCCCTAATGTAAAATACTAACCCATTCTACAATACAAGTAACCACCCAACCCCACAAAATAAAGACTATCTAGAAAAAAACCTACTCTAAAAATTGCCCTTAGGGCATTGCCCTTAGAAGGGCATTTGATTGTGGGGGGGTGGTAGGTTAGGGGTTAATAGTGTAGTAGGGTACATTGCGGCCGGCTATGTGGTGGTTTAGGGTTATAGAATAGGGGGGTTTATGGGGTTATAGAATAGGGGGGTTTCCACTTTTCACACTCCATTGAAGTGTGTGGGGGACAATATTCACGCAGTCGCTATATTCTAATGTCATCTTTTTGTGCGCAATGGGCAAGCAAAAAAGTGTTGGTTTAGCACCTGGGTAGCTCTTGCTGATTGGTAGCGAAATGTAGCCACCAATCAGCAAGCGCTACCCATGGTCCTGAACCAAAAATGGCCCAGCTCCTAAGTTTACATTTTTGCTTTTTCAAATAAAGATACCAAGAAAATGAAGAAAAATTGATAATAGGAGTAAATTAGAAAGTGACTTAAAATTGCGCTATCTGAATCAAAAAATGTTCAACATTTTTCAAAGGAAAGGCTATCCAACTGTGTGCAGAATTATGTAATATTTACGACAACGTTTACTGTTTGAGTTAGAAATGCAACATCTGTTTTCCTCATACTGGGAATAAGAAGACGGAAATATCTCTCAGAAACAGAATTTTTGAGTTTTTTTTGTGTAGTTTTTTTCTTTCTTTTTTGCTTACCTACACAGAAGGCAATGTGTAATTAGAAAACTATGGCATCTAATTAAATAATTAATTCAGTATGTGTTTAAATGTAGGTTTTTTCTTTTAACCAATATCAGTCCATTTTTTTTATTTCATACCAATAATGTGTTAACATATTTTTTTTTCTAACACCTCACTCCCACCAACTTTTTCTAACACCTCACTCCCACCAACTGCCTAGTGCAGTTGTTTTTAATTTAAAAAAATGCTACTTTTTTTGTAATTAAAAACGGGCACTTTTAGAAAATGAACTAGAGATCAGGGGGTCGATCCGATAAAAATCGTCGCCCGCAAAAGCCGGCGACGCCAATATTTGCGCGGGTTTGGTATCACAAGTTACGCGCGTATATTTCTGCCGTCGCCCGTAGTTTTTTGGGCTATAGGCAGGTATACCAAACCCGCGCAGTTTGGTATCCAATATGCAGCGTAAGGACTTACGTGGCGAAAATGGAGAAAACTTACTCCATTTTCACCTCGCCACAAAAAGCATCCGTAAGAAGCCTTACGCTGACTATTGGAGCCCCGTAACTTCCTAAACTGGCTGCTAAAATAAACCTAACACCTAACGCATGCGCAATGTCTATCTACCTGTCAACCGCGATCCCCCCCCCCCCCGAAATCCCTAATAAAGTTATTAACCCCTAAACCGCCGCTCCCGGACCCCGCCGCCATCTACATAAACTAACCCCCTACTGTGAGCCCCTAAAACCGCCGCTATCTACCTTATCTATCCCCTAATTAGAACCCCTTACACCGCTGTCATCTACCTTATCTATCCCCTAATCTGACCCCTTACACCGCCGCCACCTATATAAAAATTATTAACCCCTAATCTAATCCCCCTATACCGCCGCCAGCTATATTAATATTATTAACCCCTAATGTAAGCCACTTACACCGCCGCCATCTCTATTAAAATGATTAATCCCTTATTTAATCTACCTACCCCGCCGCCAGCTATATTATCTAAATTAACCCTAAGTATATTATAGTTAATATAGGTATTACATTATATATATTAACTATATTAACCCTAATTATATTAGGGTTAATATAGTTACTATAGTATTATATTAACTCTATCTAACCCTAACACCCCTAACTAAATTTATATTAAATTAATCTAATTCATTTATAAACTAAAATATTCCTATTTAAATCTAACCTATAAAATAAACCCTAAGATAGCTACAATATAATTAATAATTACATTGTAGCTATGTTAGGGTTAATATTTATTTTACAGGTAAATTGTTAATTATTTTAACTAGGTATAATAGCTATTAAATAGTTATTAACTATTTAATATCTACCTAGTTAAAATAATTACCCAATTACCTGTAAAATAAATCCTAACCTAAGTTACAAATACACCTACACTATCAATAAATTTAATAAACTACAAACATCTATCTAAAAATACAATTAAATTAACTAAACTACAAAAAAAAAAAAACACTAAATTACAAAAAATAAAAAAAAGATTACAAGATTTTTAAGCTAATTACACCTATTCTAAGCCCCCTAATAAAATAATAAACCCCCAAAATATAAAAAATTCCCTGCCCTATTCTAAATTAAACAAATTTCAAAGCTCTTTACCTTACCAGCCCTTAAAAGGGCCTTTTGTGGGGCATGCCCCAAAGAATTCAGCTCTTTTGCATACAAATACAATACCCCCCCCATTACAACCCACCACCCACATACCCCTATTCTAAAGCCACCCAAACCCCCCTTAAAAAAGCCTAGCACTACCCCCCTGAAGATCTCCCTACCTTGTCTTCACCACACCGGGCCGAACTCCTGATCCGATCCGGGCGATGTCTTCCTCCAAGCGGCAAAGAAGAATTCTTCCTCCGGCGATGTCTTCCTCCAAGCGGCAAAGAAGAATTCTTCCTCCGGCGATGTCTTCCTCCAAGCGGCAGCAAAGTCTTCATTCTTCCGGCGGCATCTTCATTCTTCGCTCCGCCGCCGCGGAGCATCCATCCCGGCCGACTGCTGAACTACGAATGAGGTACCTTTAAATGACGTCATCCAAGATGGCGTCCGCCGAATTCCGATTGGCTGATAGGATTCTATCAGCCAATCGGAATTAAGTTAGAAAAATCTGATTGGCTGATTGAATCAGCCAATCAGATTCAAGTTCAATCCGATTGGCTGATCCAATCAGCCAATCAGATTGAGCTCGCATTCTATTGGCTGTTCCGATCAGCCAATAGAATGCGAGCTCAATCTGATTGGCTGTTCGGATCAGTCTTTTTTAAGGGGGGTTTGGGTGGTTTTAGAATAGGGGTATGTGGGTGGTGGGTTGTAATGGGGGGGTATTGTATTTGTATGCAAAAGAGCTGAATTCTTTGGGGCATGCCCCACAAAAGGCCCTTTTAAGGGCTGGTAAGGTAAAGAGCTTTGAAATTTGTTTAATTTAGAATAGGGCAGGGAATTTTTTTTATTTTGGGGGTTTATTATTTTATTAGGGGGCTTAGAATAGGTGTAATTAGCTTAAAAATCTTGTAATCTTTTTTTATTTTTTGTAATTTAGTGTTTGTTTTTTTTTGTAGTTAATGTAGTTAATTTAATTGTATTTTTAGATAGATGTTTGTAGTTTATTAAATTTATTGATAGTGTAGGTGTATTTGTAACTTAGATAGATGACCTAGGTCACCAGAGGGCGCTCTTTGTGCATAACGTATAAAATAATAATAATGATAATAAATAAATTAACGGAAGGTAACCTCAATAGAAAATGTCAAAATCACAATTCGATAACCAAATACAATGTATAATTACAATTATTTATAATTACAATTATTTATAATGGAAAGTGGAACCTCATTAAATGGCGTTGGGTTAAATGTCCGTGATAGGTGAATGTTGGGTGTATGCTCCTTGGAATCCTGGCAGTCCCAATATGTCTCAAAATTAGGCACACTTTCTCACGGCTGCACTCTCCGAAACGATCCTGGATTGGAAAACGTTTTTGCTGAAAGGTAGTGAGACAAAAGAAGAGAGGCGCACCAATGTGTGTATCAATCGTTACAATTCTGCATGAGCTCCAAGTATTGTATGCACAGGGTACTCACACTTTGACATAGCACACCAGTGTGCTTGTGGAAGCGGGCTGGTACTTAGAGCTGACCAGCTGGCTCTCTCCGGCTCCTTGCTGGATACGGCGGCTTTCCTGTGTGTTGGGCTGTCTGGTAGTGGTGTGCTTGTATTGAAACTCCAGGTTCAAATGTTTTAAAACCATTTATTATACAAAGTTCACAAGCACAAATTTAAAAAGATACAGATTAAAATATTGCTACGCGTTTCTCGGCCCTCCTGGCCGTTTCATCAGGCATATTAACAACATTAAAAACTCGGCTTTTTATTGCCGCCACTACCAAACAGTTTCTGGGGCCCTCCCCTTTCTCATTAAGTGTATACAAACGAGCCTATCATTGTGATACCTTTAGAAACAAGTGCTAACTCGATGGAGTATAAAAATATTGGAATACATATTGCTTTCTAACAGACACAGTGATCTTTAATAGCGAATTGCAACAGTGTGCATTCTATAACAGTAGTAATTTGATGTTGATACATTCCTTTGTATCGAAAATCGGCAATTTAGAAACAAAAACTCGTCCCTTTGATAGGTGGAACAAGGGACCAATCACAAGGTTCTATACTCGGTGAAAGTTAACACACCCCTATCTGTTGTTTTTGTATCGGAGCAATGTAATCGCCATTCAGTCTATCCAGTTAATCATCATGATGTGAGTTTTGCGTCTTAACATGGTTTAAAGGTATAGAAGTTACATTAACCCTTTATGTTATCGACTGATTTTTGTAGTGAGACGCAAATCCCAAACTAATAAATTGGATTGCCAGATCATTAGAGTTAATAGTGGATCAATACCAGAGCACATAATGATAAAAAATCAATAAAGATTTGTTTAGTGTCTATAGGACTATAGGTGGGCTATTATAAGATATTAGAATATCATGTTGTCACTTTATTTACTCGGCTATGAGGAGGTATAATATGACTATATATTTCTTATGATCGTGCATGAATTGTTTCGCACTGTTAGTTATACTGACCCTAGTATATAATGATTATTGGCCCCCAATCCGCCTATTACTAGCCGTCATGCGAGAATATAAGTGCATATACAGTAAATGCAAAATAATTATTGGGAGATATAAATAGGGCACCCAAATGTGCCCATTACTGGCTATCATGTGAAGCTATTACTAACCTTCATGTGAAGTTATAGGTGCAAGTAAAATGAATGTTAATTCATGTAAAATGATTATTAAAGGGACTTGGTTGACTCAAATGTGCCTATTAGTGACTATCAAGTGAAGGTATAAGGACATGCGTGCATAAATCACATTTATCATGTGTTCAATAATAATGGTGCATACTATGCTAGGGGTGTGTGCTTGAAGGATCACTATTCCTTCTGTGGTCTGGAAAGAAGTGAGTGCGTGTTGCTGGTGCAAATTACCCCATATCAGTGATGGGTGAGTGATGTGGTCAAATAGAATTGGTCCTATTCGAAAACATTAATAATAATGTGAATTATAGTGATTTTAATTAGGTGATAATGTATGATAGAATAAATAAGTGATATCCTAGTGTCTATCTACAGACATGTTATGTAATGCAGGTGGAGGCATGTGTGGTGTTGTATGGGTGGGTGAAACTCCCATTGGAGAAGAATTTCTACTAAACTGGTTGTGTACACGGAGGCAAATCTCTAACTAAAAGGCGGCAGAGTCTATTACTTCATTAAGGCCATTGGGAAAAAGGGAGCCAAATCTGAAAATCCAATAGGTCTCCCTTTGGCGGAGTTTAGTGTATCTATTGTATCTGTGGGAGCTGGGAATGCTTTCAAGAGGTGTTATAGTGAAAGGACAAGATTCTCCATTATGTTCATGGACATAGTGCCTGGATACACTATGTTTCATGGATTTTTTCTTAATGTTTCGATTATTTGTTACACAATTTAATTCTAATGCAAAACGTATAAAAAAAGTGCTGCAAAAACACTGGCCTATTCTATTAAAAGACCCCATTCTGAAAAAAGATCTACAAAATACACCAAATGTGATCTATAAAAGAGCTCCCACCATCAAACAAACTTTAGCCCCCAGCAAGATAGTTATTTCCAAGAAAGCCAGAGTAAAACATACACAAAACAATACCAATAGAAAAGGAGTATTTAAATGTGGTAAAATCAGGTGCCATATGTGTAAACAAATTACACATAAAACCAAAACAATCAAATCACATGCCACTGGGGAAATTTTTACCATTAATGAGTATCTGACATGCAGTTCATCATATGTAATCTATGTCCTGTCATGCAGATGTGGACAGCAGTATTTGGGGCGTACAATTCGAAATGTCCGCACGAGATGGAGCGAACATAATCGAAACATTAAGAAAAAATCCATGAAACATAGTGTATCCAGGCACTATGTCCATGAACATAATGGAGAATCTTGTCCTTTCACTATAACACTTCTTAAAAGCATTCCCAGCTCCCACAGATACAATAGATACACTAAACTCCGCCAAAGGGAGACCTATTGGATTTTCAGATTTGGCTCCCTTTTTCCCAATGGCCTTAATGAAGTAATAGACTCTGCCGCCTTTTAGTTAGAGATTTGCCTCCGTGTACACAACCAGTTTAGTAGAAATTCTTCTCCAATGGGAGTTTCACCCACCCATACAACACCACACATGCCTCCACCTGCATTATATAACATGTCTGTAGATAGACACTAGGATATCACTTATTTATTCTATCATACATTATCACCTAATTAAAATCACTATAATTCACATTATTATTAATGTTTTCGAATATGACCAATTCTATTTGACCACATCACTCACCCATCACTGATATGGGGTAATTTGCACCAGCAACACGCACTCACTTCTTTCCAGACCACAGAAGGAATAGTGATCCTTCAAGCACACACCCCTAGCATAGTATGCACCATTATTATTGAACACATGATAAATGTGATTTATGCACGCATGTCCTTATACCTTCACTTGATAGTCACTAATAGGCACATTTGAGTCAACCAAGTCCCTTTAATAATCATTTTACATGAATTAACATTCATTTTACTTGCACCTATAACTTCACATGAAGGTTAGTAATAGCTTCACATGATAGCCAGTAATGGGCACATTTGGGTGCCCTATTTATATCTCCCAATAATTATTTTGCATTTACTGTATATGCACTTATATTCTCGCATGACGGCTAGTAATAGGCGGATTGGGGGCCAATAATCATTATATACTAGGGTCAGTATAACTAACAGTGCGAAACAATTCATGCACGATCATAAGAAATATATAGTCATATTATACCTCCTCATAGCCGAGTAAATAAAGTGACAACATGATATTCTAATATCTTATAATAGCCCACCTATAGTCCTATAGACACTAAACAAATCTTTATTGATTTTTTATCATTATGTGCTCTGGTATTGATCCACTATTAACTCTAATGATCTGGCAATCCAATTTATCAGTTTGGGATTTGCGTCTCACTACAAAAATCAGTCGATAACATAAAGGGTTAATGTAACTTCTATACCTTTAAACCATGTTAAGACGCAAAACTCACATCATGATGATTAACTGGATAGACTGAATGGCGATTACATTGCTCCGATACAAAAACAACAGATAGGGGTGTGTTAACTTTCACCGAGTATAGAACCTTGTGATTGGTCCCTTGTTCCACCTATCAAAGGGACGAGTTTTTGTTTCTAAATTGCCGATTTTCGATACAAAGGAATGTATCAACATCAAATTACTACTGTTATAGAATGCACACTGTTGCAATTCGCTATTAAAGATCACTGTGTCTGTTAGAAAGCAATATGTATTCCAATATTTTTATACTCCATCGAGTTAGCACTTGTTTCTAAAGGTATCACAATGATAGGCTCGTTTGTATACACTTAATGAGAAAGGGGAGGGCCCCAGAAACTGTTTGGTAGTGGCGGCAATAAAAAGCCGAGTTTTTAGTATTTGTAACTTAGGTTAGGATTTATTTTACAGGTAATTGGGTAATTATTTTAACTAGGTAGATATTAAATAGTTAATAACTATTTAATAGCTATTATACCTAGTTAAAATAATTAACAATTTACCTGTAAAATAAATATTAACCCTAACATAGCTACAATGTAATTATTAATTATATTGTAGCTATCTTAGGGTTTATTTTATAGGTAAGTATTTAGATTTAAATAGGAATATTTTAGTTTATAAATGAATTAGATTAATTTAATATAAATTTAGTTAGGGTTAGATAGAGTTAATATAGTTAATATAAATACTATAGTAACTATATTAACTATATTAACCCTAATATAATTAGGGTTAATATAGTTAATATATATAATGTAATACCTATATTAGCTATAATATACTTAGGGTTAATATAGATAATATAGCTGGCGGCGGGGTAGGTAGATTAAATTAGGGGTTAATCATTTTAATAGAGATGGCGGCGGTGTAAGGGGCTTACATTAGGGGTTAATAATTTTAATATAGATGGCGGCGGTGTTAGGGGCTCACTTTAGGGGGTTATAGATATAATATAGCTGGCGGCGGGGTACGGGAGCGGCGGTTTAGGGGTTAATAACTTTATTAGGTTGCGGCGGGGTACGGGAGCGGCGGTTTAGGGGTTAATAGCTTTTTTATTGTTAGGCTAGTGAGGGGGGATAGCGGATAGAGGGTTAGACGTGTCGGGCTATGTTAGGGAGGCGTGTTAGACAGTGCGGGTGTTTTAGACTTTAGTCAGGTTTTATAGGCGCCGGCAGTTTCTAACGTGCCGCAAGTCACTGGCGACGCCAGAAATTTGTACTTGCGCAGATTTCTGGACATCGCTGGTTTGTCAGACTTACGGCACGTTAGCATCTGACGGCGCCATATATGGGATAGCTCGAGTTGCGAGCTGAAACTGCGGGCGATGCCGGTTCCCTCACTTGCGCCGCAAACTGCGATCTATATCGGATCGCGCCCCTAATCTCTGGTTAATATTCGGAGTGCTAATTGCTACAGCGAGCTCGCGGTAGCAATAACCAGCCACTTGTAATGGCTGGTTAATTATTGCGCTCCACTTGTAATCTAGCGCTGTTGCACTTAGGGCCTGATTCTCTAAAGCTCCTTAGCTCCCTGGTCTGGCAAGATTCTATAAGCAGCCTTGTCGCCACTATGAGGTTCCCTGGCTGCTTTGTAGGACTTAATTATTTTTTAGAAATCAATGCAATCTATCAACTAATAAGAAAACTTAGTTGAAATTTTCATGAGTGCATTTCAGTTTTGAATGGTGGTATTTTTGCTGTATACTTTGATAACGGCAATAGCCGAAACATGTCAGCAGCTGTAGGAGCTGACTGCTATTAGGAGAATGGCACCCTGTTGTTGTTCTTTTATGCAATAAAGAAAAATAAAGTATCTTTTTATTTTATACCTACTGGACTGGTGCTCCGCTAAATCTTTTGTGTTTTTTTTTATAAAGTTATTACACATTTAGTAGCATAGCAGGATACCCCGGTGTACCAGGACTCAAAGACCACACCTGATCACAGAGTTTATGGCAGCTTAAAGGGACACTAAACCCAATTTTTTTTCTTTCATGATTCAGAAAGAGCATGCAGTTTTAAGCAACTTTCTAATTTACTCCTATTACTAATTTTTCTTCATTCTCTTTATTTGAAAAACAAGACAGTAAGTTTAGAAGCCGACCTATTTTTTATTCACATCCTAGGTTGTACTTGCTGATTGGTGGCTGAATGTAATAAACCAATAAACAAGTGCTGTCCAGTGTCTGAACCAAAAAAGGCTGGTTCCTTAGCTTAGATGCCTTCTTTTTCAATTAAAGATAGCAAGAGAACAAAAAAAATTGATAATAGGAGTAAATTAGAAAGTTGCTTAAAATTGCATGCTCTATCTGAATCATGAAATAAAAAAAATTGGGTTTAGTGTCCCTTTAAATTACACAATTAAAGTAATTTGTAACACAACACATTCCACTTCCAGCTCCCTGAGAAGGTGCAAGGTTTAAATAGGGGTTTACAGAGCATGCTTCTTTTCAGTGTTGTTCATTGTATCCCTTTTAGCTTCAGTTGTTGATATATATTATGGATTTGTAAGATAAAATAACTTTAACATTTTTCTTTCATGATTTAGAAAGAACGTGCAATTTAAAAAACTTTCCAATTTACTTATGTTATCTAATTTGTTTCATTCTCTTGATATCCTTTGTTAAAAAGTATATCTAAATAGGCTCAGTAGCTGCTGATTGGTGGCTGCACATAGATGCATTGTGTGATTGGCTTACCCATGTACACTGCTATTTTTCAACCAAGGATATTTAAAGATTGAATCAAATTATATAATAGAAGTAAATTGGAATGTTGTTTAAAATTATAATCTCTATTTGAATCATGAAAGAAAAATTTTGGGTTATATGTCCCTTTACATTTTATAAAAGGTACCATGTCTATGTTTTGTGACGTGTACTGTAACAGATTATCCCCTTTAATGTGATCCATTTTACCTGGTGCAGTGTTTTAAATTGTTTACAAGTAGCTTCTTTACCTTTAATTTGTCATTTTAAGTATCTGATTTTGCCTGTTAAAACTATCAGATAAATTAGCATAGGTTATTGCTAATGTGGACACATATACTCACAAAGGTCTATATATATATATATATATATATATATATATATATATATATATATATATATATACCAAAATCTAAAGACCTATAGGGGCCTAATTATCAAGGGCCAAACGGCCCCTGATGCCCTTGTTTCCACATGATCCTTCAGGCTCGCCGGAAACAGCAGTTAAGAAGCAGCGGTCTTAAGACCGCTGCTCCTTATCTGGGCCACTGCCTCTGAGGCTGAGGACATCAATCCACCTGATCCTATACGATCGGGCTGATTGACACCCCCTGCAAGCGGCTGATTGGCCACAAATCTGCAGGGGGCGGCATTGCACAAGCCGTTCACTAGAACGGCTTGTGCAATGTTAAATGCCAACAGCGTATGCTATCGTCATTCAGCAATGTATGGACATGATACGATACAGCGGATTGAAGTTCAATCCGATTGGCTGATCCAATCAGCCAGTCCTATTGAGCTTGCATTCTATTGACTGATTGGAACAGCCAATAGAATGCGAGCTCAATACGATTGGCTGATTGGATCAATCAGATTTTTCCTACCTGAATTCCGTTTGGCTGATAGAATCCTATCAGCCAATCGGAATTGAAGGGACGCCATCTTGGATGACGTCACTTAAAGGTACCGTCATTGTGTTCGAAGAGTCCGGATGAAGTGGATGGCTCCGCGTCGGCTCCTTGGAAGATGGCTCTGCTCTGCTCCGGATGGATGAAGATTGAAGATGCCGCCTGGATGTAGACTTCTACCGGATGAAGCACCTCCTCTGCGCACCTTGGATGAAGATTTCGGCCCGGTTGGGTGAAGACGACTCAAGGTAGGGAGATCTTCAGGGGGTTAGCGTTAGGTTTTTTTTAAGGGGGGTTTGGGTGGGTTAGAGTAGGGGTATGTGGGTGGTGGGTTTTAATGTTGGGGGGGTTATATTTTTTTTTACAGGTTAAAGAGCTGATTACTTTGGGGCAATGCCCCGCAAAAAGCCCTAAGGGCTGGTAAAAGAGCTGATTACTTTTGTAATTTAGAATAGGGTAGGGCATTTTTTTATTTTGGGGGTATTTTTTATTTTATTAGGGGGCTTAGATTAGGTGTAATTAGTTTAAACTTCTTGTAATTTTTTATTATTTTTTGTAATTTAGTGAGGTTTTTTTTGTATTATAGATTAGTTTAATTGTATTTTAGTTTAGCTAATTGTAGTTAATTTATTTAATTAATTTAATGATAGTGTAGTGTTAGGTGTATTTGTAACTTAGGTTAGGATTTATTTTACAGGTAATTTTGTACTTATTTGAACTAGGTAGCTATTTAATAGTTATTAACTATTTAATAGCTATTGTACCTAGTTAAAATAAATACAAAGTTGCCTGTAAAATAAATATAAATCCTAAAATAGCTACAATGTAATTATTAGTTATATTGTAGCTATATTAGGGTTTATTTTCTAGGTAAGTATTTAGTTTTAAATAGGAATAATTTATTTAATTATAGGAATATTATTTAGTTTAATCAAAATTATATTTAACTTAGGGGGTGTTAGGGTTAGAGTTAGGTTTAGGGGTTAATAACTTTATTATAGTAGCGGCGACGTTGCGGGTGGGAGATTAGGGGTTAATAATTGTAGGTAGGTGGCGGCGATGTTAGGGAGGGCAGATTAGGGGTTAATAAAATTTATTATAGTGTTTGCGAGGCGGGAGTGCGGCGGTTTAGGGGTTAATACATTTATTACAGTGGCGGCGATGTCCGGTCAGCAGATTAGGGGTTAATAAGTGTAAGTAGGTTGCAGCGACGTTGGGGGGGGGGTAGCTTAGGGTTTAATAAATATAATGTAGGTGTCGGCGATGTTAGGGGCAGTAGATTAGGGGTTCATAGCTATAATGTAGGTGGCTGCGGTGTCCGGTCGGCAGATTAGGGGTTAAAAAAATTTATTAGAGGGTTGGCGATGTGGGGGGGGGCTTGGTTTAGGGGTACATAGGTAGTTTATGGGTGTTAGTGTACTTTATAGCACTGTAGTTAGGAGCTTTATGTTCCGGCGTTAGTCCATAAAGCTCTTAACTTCTGACTTTTTTTGGCGGTAGGAGTCTTGTCGCTCACTTCTTCCAAGACTCCAAATACCAGCGTTAGGCAAATCCCATTGAAAACATAGGATACGCAATTGACGTAAGGGGATCTGCGGTAGCCTGGAGTCGCGGAAAGAAAGTGAGCGGTACACCCTTTCCTGGCTGACTCTAAATACCAGCGGGCGGTAAAAAGCAGCGTTAGGACCCCTTAACGCTGCTTTTGACGGCTAACGCCAAACTTTAAATCTAGCCGTTAGGTTTTTCACTGAAATTATTTACAAACAGCTTGTGCAATTATAGCACAAATGGTTGTAAATACTTCTCTGGGATCCTCTTTGTTCAGAAATAGCAGACTTATATTGCTTTTGTATTGCTTTTTGGTAGTTAGAAGGCCGGTATATGCCGCTGCGCACAACACGTGTATTATGTCCAGCAGTTAAGAGGTTAATTAGGGAACTTGTAGGGAGCTTGTAGGGTTAATTTTAGCTTTAGTGTAGTGTAGTAGACAACCCAAAGGGGCCTATTTATCATATGTCTGTCGGACCTGATCCGACAGTGCGGATCAGGTGCGACAGACATCGCTGAATACGGAGAGCAATACACTCTCCGTATTCAGCATCGCACCAGCAGCTCACAAGAGCTGCTGGTGCAACGCCGCCCCCTGCAGACTCGCGGCCAATCGGCCGCCAGCAGGGGGTGTCAATCAACCCGATCGCACTCGATCGGGTTGAATTCCGGCGATTCCTGTCCTGTGCTCAGAGCAGGCGGACAGGGTTATGGAGCAGCGGTCTTTAGACCACTGCTTCATAACTGCAGAAACACGGACCATCAAGCTCCATACGGAGCTTGATAGATAGGCCCCAAAGTATTGATCTAGGCCCATTTTGGTATATTTCATGCCATTGTTTCACCGCCAAATGCGATCAAATCAAAGAAATCGCTAACTTTTTCACTATTTTAGGTTTCTCACTGAAATTATTTACAAACAGTTAGTACAATCATGACACAAATAGTTGTAAATACTTTTCTGGGATCCACTTTGTTCAGAAATAGCAGACTTATATGGCTTTGGCATTGCTTTTTGGTAATTAGAAATCCGCTAAATGCAGCTGCGCACAACACGTGTATTATGCCCAGCAGTTAAGGGGTTAATTTGGGAGCTTGTAGGGAGCTTGTAGGGTTAATTTTAGCTTTAGTGTAGTGTAGTAGACAACCCAAAGTATTGATCTAGGCCCATTTTGGTATATTTCATGTCACCATTTCACCGCCAAATGCAATCAAATAAAAAAAATCGCTAACTTTTTCACTATTTTAGGTTTCTCACTGAAATTATTTACAAACAGTTAGTACAATCATGACACAAATGGTTGTAAATACTTTTTTGGGATACACTTTGTTCAGAAATAGCAGACATATATGGCTTTGGAGTTGCTTTTTGGTAATAAGAAGGCCGCTAAATGCCGCTGCGCACCACATTTGTATTAGGCCCAGCAGTGAAGGGGTTAATTAGGCAGCGTGTAGGGAGCTTGTAGGGTTAATTTTAGCTTTAGTATAGAGATCAACCTACCACCTGACAAATCCCACCCCCTGATCCCTCCCAAACAGTTTTCTTCCCTCCCCAACCCCACAATTGTCCCGCTATCTTAAGTACTGGCAGAAAGTCTGCCAGTACTAAAATAAAAAGC
Organism: Bombina bombina; assembly: GCF_027579735.1. Lineage (NCBI taxonomy): Eukaryota > Metazoa > Chordata > Amphibia > Anura > Bombinatoridae > Bombina > Bombina bombina. The sequence continues at coordinate 1,003,979,849 of NC_069501.1, read as the reverse complement.
ATTTTTTTTTATATTGATTCTGCAGTGTTGGATCCCCCCTTAGCCCCCAACCTCCCTTACCCCCCCATACAGCTTTCTACCCCCCCCCCCCACCACCTACTTGCTGTCATCTTGGGTACTGGCAGCTGTCTGCCAGTATCCAGTTTGCCCAAAAAATGTTTTATTTTTTTATTTTTTTGTATTTTCTGTAGTGTAGCTGCCCCCACACTATACCCTACCCACCCTCCCCCCAGATCCCTTGGCCAATATTTATTATTCCCCCCTCCCTCTCCCTCCTTCATATTACATGAATTATTTTTGCTGTGTAAATGTGGTGCAAAGAGATCAGCACTCACCAAAAAATCCATCCACTCTGTGCCCTGCAGAAAACGTCTCCAAATAGGCAAACTTGTTGTTCAGGACCCGGTGTGGATCCCATTTGAGCACCAAGAATAAGCAGGCACCAAGAGAAATAACAACAACCTTTAAAGTGTCAAATGCAAACACATAACGTTTTCGGCCCCATAAAGAGGCCTTGGTCACATGTGTTTTTTATTCATGTGATCAAGGCCTCTGTGAGGGGCCGAAACGTTATGTGTTTGCATTTGACACTTTAAAGGTTGTTGTTATTTCTATTGGTGCCTGCTTATTCTTGGTGCTCATATGGGATCCACACCGGGTCCTGAACAACAAGTTTGCCTATATATATATATATATATATATATATATATATATATATATATATATATATATACACAGTATATATATATATATATATATATATATATATATACATAAATAAAGCAAGGTACTCACCGTTTTTAAACATAAACTCAAAGTTTATTTAGTGAATGTTTTCAGGGTCTACCCCGTCCTCAGACTCAGTCTGAGGACGGGGGAGACCCCAAAAACGTTCACTAAGTAACCTTTGAGATTATGTTTGACATCGGAGAGTGCCTTGCTTTATTTATGCACATGACATTTGTTTGGAGTGCACCCCGGAGGTTGTTTGTGGAAAATAAAAGAGAGTGCTGGATCCACATCGGATTTATATATATATATATATATATATATATATATATATTTATATATATATATATACACATGTTTTTATATATATATATATATATATATATATACACACAGATAAATATATGAGAATCTATTTAAAAATAAATATAACGTATTCTGCTATGTGCAGAACATTGGAATGTGAAATATTTACAGCAAATATAAAGCATGACACTTTATTAAACATGAATATTGCATAAATATGATAGTTCATGTCTTCAGCTACTTGTCTGCTAATGACTCCAATGCACTTATATTTATGTCTATATATGTATTTATGTGTTTATATGTGCATATATGTCTATAAATACATATATACACATATAAATACATAAATACACACATATATATATATATATATATATATATATATATATATATTTTTATTTTTTTATTTTTTTAAGACATGTGTATGTTTGCATCCCTTTGGGAAAGCCCTTTTAATGCCTTTTTTTTCTAACACCTTACACCTTTTGAGCTTTTATAACTGTTTAATGCAATTTCTGTAAGAAATAATTGTTGTCACACAGTGTTATTATGAGTGTAACTGTACTTTTTGATGTGTTCTGTGCAACTTTTTATTAGAGTGTAACAGTTTACCAGAGCTCTCAAGTCAGGGTAATCATTCTAAAATAAATTGCAATTGCACTCACACGTTTGCCTTTACTTTCAACTTGTAATATGAGCGGAATTTAACTTGTGCGCAAATGGGAGCAAAAAACAGATATTAGTCGCACAAATGAGAGAGAGAGAAGTGAGAGAAGAGAGAGAGAGAGAGAGAGAGAGAGAGAGAGAGAAATTCTGAACTAGTTTATTTCAAATTTGCAGGTCTTGAATGGTATTTTGTTAAAAAATGTGCATTGTTTGGCAGTGCAGGGGCACACCTATTAGAAAGACTCTTGAGTATTAGTTTATCTTATGCTCTTGCTGCAGATATAAATTAGTCATGGTAATGGTTTATGATCATGCAGGATCCAGCCTTTCTTGGTAGTAGAAACACAAATTCCTTAGGTAAATTACTGGAAAGTAGAATATATGGTATACATAATGAAAGTATAGTTCAAAGATTTGTTGCTTTGCAAAATTAAACATTTTAAGTAGAATTTAATTTGAGTTATGGTACCTTGTAGACGCTATAGGCATTGTTGTAAATGTGCTGTTTTGTTATTTGTCTTTACATGACTAAAAAATAATAAAAGATAAAAGTACATAAAATAAATACATTCAGTAAGTCTAACCAGCTAGCATTGTTTTGAAGTTAAATATTAACGCTTTTTTGATTTATATTGACGTGGCAGGATGCCTACTATGTGCGACTCAATTACAGGTTATTTGGCAGGCAAGATTTTCTCATAAAATTGTATTACTCAATAGTCTTAGCTGAATTGTACTGGCAAGTTTGTTAGCAAGACGTAAATGGCAAATGTAAAAATTATATTTTCCAAAACCCCATGATATCTATCATCTATCTATCTATCTATCTATCTATCTATATCTATCTATCTATATCTATATATATCTCTATCTCTATCTATCTATCTATCTATCTATCTATCTATCTATCTATCACACTTGACAAGATAAAGAGATGGAGGACCTTGCTCCTGAAAAGCATACCATCCATGAGCTTGTATAACTTTATTTTGTTAGGACACAGATTACAGAGATATACTCATTGAGAAAGGGAGAGTGGCACAAACATTAAGTTGCCAAAGCTATGGCCCAACTGTTGTACATTTAATTGGGTCATGTCCTATCCTAGGTTATTGAAATTTTGGAAGATGACAGCATATTAGTTATGAACTAAAGATATATGATTTCTAGGTACCCTGTTACTACTGGGCAGAAAGTTGGTATTTAGGTGATGGGTAGGGAATGGTTATGTACACTGTCTGCTCTAAAAGCCTCACTGTTGCACCAGCTCACTATTGAATTTTATGATACCTTTGGGGATATATGACATAGAACAAATGTTTTCATGAAAAAATGGGAGTGTTACCGCCATATTCTGCTACAAACCTTACAAACTTAGATTTTGTACCCAATCAGAAACTACATTTTGAGTACATTTTGAATGCTCAACAAAGAGGAGATTGAAGTTTGGCCTTTAATAAATATATATGATTAGGATATTGTAACAGTGACTATATTACTCTGACTCTGGATAGTTTGGACGCAGGGGAGTGTGGAGGAACTTGAGGAGAGATTTCTTCTGACCATTATCTAATTATATAATTATCTAATTTGATGTTTATTACTAATTTCACTTATAAACTCTTTTAATACCCACAGAAACTGGAGAGACAATTATATTTATTAGTTTTGTTATTGTTATGTTTGGAGTTAGGCTTTACATATTGTAAAAAGTAGTTGGTGGACTTTTGCAGAACAAAAGGAATGGACTCTTAGTACTTATAATACCCACAGATTTTCAAAGGCTTTAATCTTGTGCTTAGTACTGTACTAGATCATCTTTATTTATATTGTTATAAATATCATTAAAAAACAAAACAAAAAAAATCATGCCCATTAAGAGTTAGATTACAAGAGAGTGGTACCCTTATCAAAAAGGATGATCTTTCTGGAGTTATTCCGAATTAATCAGTAAGTTAATCTGTTAATCATTCTGAAGTCATTACCCAAAATCTCTTACCTTAGCTGATGACTTTACAAGCCTGACGATGTCTGATGATCTCTAAAGTATTCCTGTTTGTCTTGGGTAGTTTTTTGTCATTTTGAAGCCGCTAGAAGTATTTTTTTTTATATATATATCTATATATGTGTATATATTTTTGTAAATACATAAAAAACATATAAATATATATGTACACACATATACATACAGTGTATGTATATATATATATATATATATATATAGTGTGCTTAAATAGGCTTAAAGTTCTGTGTACCTATGTCTCCTAAAAAGATGATGGCATTGGCTGTTGAGTTAAAAGGGGGAGATCACAATTCAGGTTTTAGGGATTCTAACATAACATTAAAGTGGGCAGTGGAAAATGACTATGCCATTAGGGGTGTTGCATCAAACAAACCATGGAAATATTTCAGTAATTATACAAGGGTGCTATAAGTGTATTTGATCCCAGTACTGATAAGTAAGGGGCACAAGAAACCAACATATTCTTTGTCCTGAGTCAGGAAGAGCACAGTTATTAAGCAACATAACATTGATCTTGACAAACATGTAAAGTTGAACACTCACAGTGAGATAAAATAAATATTTGTACACTGGGAAACAACTTGTGGTAAACTATGTATGTGAATAAAAATGCCTGTAAAGTGGAAGGCTCATATAGAATCCAGTTAATTTATGCTTCTTTCTATATCTTAAATATTGCATAGAATATAGACAGAAAATGTTATCGTATAATGACCCTGCAAGAGCTGACATCTGTTGGCTTAGCCTATTAAAAAAGGGTTAAAGGGACATGAAACCCACATTTTTTCTTTCATGATTTAGAACGAGCATTCACTTTTAAACAACTTTCTAATTTACTTCTATTATATAGTTTGCTTCATTCTCTTGATATTCTTTGCTGAAAAGCATATCTAGATAGGCTTAGTATCTGCTGATTGGTGGCTGCACATAGATGCCTCATGTGATTGACTCACCCATGTGCATTGCTATTTCTTCAATAAAGGATATCTAAAGAATGAAGCAAATTAGATAATAGAAGTAGATTGAAATGGTGTTTAAAATTGTATCTGCTACCTGAATTGTGAAAGATAAATTTTGGGTTTAGTGTTCCCTTAAAACAGCTATGATAATTTTAAAGGTCTAGGCATAGTGGCATGAGGAGCAGAAAGTAATCATTGCACTGAATTCAAGCGCACAATTAAAAGTTTCACATAACACTTGATATGAATTTACTTAAAGGGATATGAAAATCCTGTAGCAAGAAGGAAAAAACCGCAAATCTGATCAAGGTAGACGTTTTATGTTTTTATTAGGCACACACGGTTAAAAACACTTACAAAAGGCTCCTTTGGATCAGATACACGATTGTGAGAACATTTGAAGTGTGGTTGAAATACCACTGCGGTTTTTACTGTGACTTGTTCTTTTGTTCCCTATGATTGGGATAGATGCTTGTGACTTCTTTACTTTTGTAAGTGTTTTTAACCGTGTGTGCCTAATAAAAACATAAAATGTCTACCTTGATAGGATTTGCGCTTTTTTCCTTCTTGCTACAGGAGCTTCTCACATATAAAGTGTGTGGTGACACATCTCTGAATCAAGCTGCAATCCTTAGACTGTGAAGTGCCAGATATATAAACTGCATGTTTTTTGAACAAGCGGAAAGACATTGGACTGTGTGTGCTAATATCCTGGCAATAGTATCCATTTGAACATTGGATGTGGTAAATGTATAACCAGAAGTATAACATTATAATTGTAAAATCTACATAACCTAATTTTGTTATTTCTTATGTTGCTATTGTTGTAACAAACAGATTTTTTATCTTTATTTTTGCTCTTTATAGATTATTTGTGACTCCTTTTCCCATTTGTTGCGCTGTAAATACTTGTTTTTGAAAGGGATATGAAACCCAAAATTTTCTATCATGATTCAGATAGAGCAGGAAATTTTAAGCAACTTTCTAATTTACCCCTATTAAAAATTTTTCTCTGTTCTCTTGGTATGCTTTGTTGAATGAGCAGCTATTCACTTCTGGTTGCTGCTGACTGTACACATGCGTGAGCCAATGACAATTGGTATATACTGTATATGCATCCACCAATCAGCAACTAGATCCTAGGTTCTTTGCTGCTCCTGATCTTTCATAGATAAACCTTTCAGCAAAGGATAACAAGAGAAGCAAATTAAATAATAGAAGTAAATTGAAAAGTTGTATAAAATTGTATTCTCTATCAGAATCCTGAAAGAAAAATTGTGGGTTTCATGTCCCTTTAATGTCCCAGTTGCTGAAGAATAAAGTGAATATCAAATCTATGCTAACTAATGTTGTCTCTGCAAAATGTACTCGCACACCCAACAAAATAAACAAAAAAACTAACAAACAAGTTAACATTACTTTCATGAAATACAAACATAGAAACATGAGCTTGGGAGCAAAATATGCAAAAATTTATCCTCAATATAATATGTAGAGTGAACATATGAATGAGTCATGTATAAAGCATAATCAATATAGCAAACTAAGAGAAGCTTCAAACCAAGCGTACATAGCATCATTTAAGCCTCTGCTTAGAAGCACTTAGGAACATTTATTGGTAAGTTTGACATTTAAAGATTTTGATAGATGGCTTCGAGACTTATGAGGATAAGTTTACAAAATATAATTATATCGAAAATAAACTCAGCATAATAATTGATAGCATAATCATATCCGTATGCATTAAGAAAGGTAACCTTATATGTCCTTGAACAGGGCCGGCGTTATATATTAGGCAGCATAGGCTGCCGCCTTAGTTCGCACCAGCAGGGGGGTGCTGAGAGCAGTGCTGAATTGCCGACTGCTGCCTGCCCCTATGATAAAAAAAAAATTTGAAAGTATTTTTTTTTAATTTGAGGATAAGTTTACAAAATATAATTATATCGAAAATAAACTCAGCATAATAATTGATAGCATAATCATATCCGTATGCATTAAGAAAGGTAACCTTATATGTCCTTGAACAGGGCTGGCGTTATATATTAGGCAGCATAGGCTGCCGCCTTAGTTCGCACCAGCAGGGGGGTGCTGAGAGCAGTGCTGAATTGCCGACTGCTGCCTGCCCCTATGATAAAAAAAAAATTGAAAGTATTTTTTTTTTAATTTGATCAGTGTGCCGAATCCCCCCCCCCCCCCCGGCACTGCATTATAGCCCTGTTAGCCTAAGCCGTGATGTCTCTCTGTGATTGTTGACAGTTGACTGTCTGTGTTGACATAGTACGCAGCATGAGCATTGTTCACTTCACATTCACACACACACGCACCGCGACGGATGGAGGAGGCCATGCTCAGTCAGTGGAGGACAAGGGAGGAGGAGCTCACTTGCCTTGCGCAGCACACAGCCTGCTAGTGAGTGGCTGACTCTAGCCACCATATCTGAGCCACATGAGGAGGTCGAGGTGTGAGCCCGCTCGCAGTCGCACAGTCGTGAGTCGCAGAGATCATCAGATGACCAGTCCAGCCAGGCACTCACTGGCACTCTGGGGCAGAAGAGACTGTGATTGAAGAAGACAGTCGGACTGTCTGAAGTTGAGAGTGAGTGAGGAGGAGGACTCATTTCGGGCAGCCAGGTTACAGTAGGAAAAATCAGATGAGTCATGTGGCAGACAGGGGCACTGGCACTGATGGGGGGGCGGGGGGTCTCAAGTCGACTAGTGTCTAGACTACTCTACTTTGACCAGTGACCTGACCTGAGGCTGAGGTCGGAAGCCAGGCCTGACACCTGACCTTTAACCTAAAACAATGCATGCCACTATGCCAGTACAGTGTACAGTTCATTAGATTTTCATTCTAAACACAGTCACTCACAGAGTCACAGTCACTCACCAATGTATGTTGCCTCAAAAATCCCTTCATAAATAAACTGGCAGTCTGGCACTGGCAGTTTACACATTCTGTCTTGAATGTCTTCATTATATGTTATGTAACAATAGCAGGACGGACGCTGACGCTGTACTGTATTTTCTCTTAAATGTATGTGTTTGAAATCTATGAGACCACAGTTTCCTTTTTTATATATATTTTTTTCATATAAATCTAATGACACCACGTGTAGTGCTGTGTGCTAGTGTTGTTGAAAGAAAAAAAAAATGGTGCCATTAGATTTATATGAAAATATATATATAAAAAAGGAAACTGGTCTCACTGGTCTGTGACACTGACTGTTATATAACATTAGCTTTGTGTGTTTAGAACTAAATAATAATACAGCCAGGATCCATTCAGGAATTCTTATTAATAAATGATGATTAGTCTGAGTCCCTATAGAGCTATGCATGCCAGTGGTATAGAGATTAAGAGGCTACACCTATAGGAACATCTGTAACAACTGTAGTACATTGTTGGACATTGTTTATGGCAGAAAATGTTTGTGTGTGTGTGTGCATTTGTGTGTGTGTTTCTGTGTATGTATGTGTATGTGTGTGTGTATTTGTGTGTGTGTGTTTCTGTGTATGTATGTGTATGTGTGTGTGTATTTGTGTGTGTGTTTCTGTGTATGTATGTGTATGTGTGTGTGTTTGTATATCTGTGTGTGTGTTTGATTATATGTCTGTGTGTGTCTGTTTCATAGTGTATGTTTGTATGTTTGTGTGTGTGTATGTATATGTGTATAAATGTGTATGTGGTTGTGTGTGTGCAAATATATGTGTGTAAATATTTGTGCATAAATATGTGTAAATATGTATTGTGTAGGTGTAAATGTGTATGTGTGTATCAATATAGGTTTAAATATGTGTGCATGTATGTATAAATGTGTGTGGGTGGGTGTAAATTTGTGTGCATGAGTGTGTCTGTATGTGTGAAAATATGTATGTGTATGAGTATGTATGTATGTGTGTGTGTGTGTGTCTGTGCAGGTAAATTTTGTTACCTGGTATGTTGTGCAGAGCCACCACTTTAGGACATTGTCATGCAGAAATGAACCATTATAGCTATTACACATTACTAGAACATTAATGAAATATACAAAAAAAAAATTGTGGGGGGGGGGGGGGAGGGTGGTTACAAAATGTGTGTTTGCCTGTGTAGCCAAAAATCCTAGCATCGGCCCTGTCCTTGAACAATGCATCCAGAGCTGTACTCATAAGACCGCATCCCAGCCGAATCTTGTAGCGAAGTGAGTGAGACTTTAGCGCTCTCTTCCTGATAGCTATCTGCCATGCCACTCAATATAGACAGTAGTAGAAAAGATCCAGAATGTTGGGCAGGGGGATCTGTGTGCTCAGTGAAGTAAGAGCTGACAGAGGATTTTCCGGGAGTGCTATTAATTTCAAAACGTGCCAGGAACGCAGAAGGTGAGGTAGCTTACTTGAGGAGGTGGCTGTTAAGATGTAGTAAGGTGGTGATCCGATTTTCATTCCAGACCCCTGAACATAGTCCACAAGGATGTCATCAAGTCCTGCTGTGTGGTATTTGTCGGCTGAGGGCTGCCAAAAGGGACAGTCGCAGGGGAGTGAAGATTGCTAGAACCAGAAGAACTGAGATTAAACTGCGCCTCCTGCCATCTGTTAAGTTATGCACGGAGCTGTAATTAAGGGAATTAGTAGAAGCCTCTCCTGTGAATTTTGTTTTGATACATAATCGCCTCTCTAGCAAAGTTTCTTTGATTGCAGACTGCAATGAGTCAAATAATAGTGTGAACATGTCACTCAGAATAGTGATGATGTGCTGTATCTTGTTAAACTTGCGAGTAAATATGGCGGGCTGAGTTCAAAGTCCCACTATAGAGCCCGATGGCTTCAGTAAAATTAATGACTCCTCGGGGGCCAAGAGATTTTAGATCTTGATCCTGTAGATTTCCCAGGCACAATAATTGCCAAGGGAGGTATGGATGTGTCAGGGATTCCTCTCATACTACCTGTCAGTAATCACTGTTCCTTTAATTTTCTGCTCACCTTATCCTCTCCACCCTATTTAAGGTTGCCTCCCACTTCACAAATTGCTTAGTATTGAAGTTATACCTCTGATACACTACAAGCCAACTCCTGCTCTGTACTGAGTTTTCAACAGACGGATCCACGCGACCAGATCAAACTGCCAAAGTGAACGCTGTTCACATTCCTACGATTCAGCATTTGGTAAAATTATATTCTTCTATTAATCCACAGCGATCTCTAACACTTTGTCATCTCTACTGCTCTGTATTTTCTCTGCTCCGGATTACACTGCATCGGCAGTCAGCTGGGATACAACCACGCTCATCCAAGCCACCCGGCTGTGACGTCACACGCCAACTTCAGCACAGTCGGACTGACACAGCGCTCTTTAACCACACTTTGTATCGCACAGCTCTGTCAAACGAATTTGGTGTCCGGTAAGCCCTATACTTCATAATTATTTTGCTGTGGTATCCTGCACCTAAATTCCACTCCTATTGAGATTTTATGATATTTGGACAATATATAACCTTCATATTTTTCTATAAGACTTTATTTTTAATAGGTTCATTTACACCTCATCCGCTTATATTTCTTGCACTAACAATTGATTATTTTTTATAGAAGTTTGTGCTTCATATTTTATTTTTGTTCTGCCCTATATGCCTTATCTGACCTCTGGGGTGTAAACCGATTTCCCTGCTGCATTCCCTCTGCACATGTGGCAGCTATAGGGTAATCCTATTTACACCACCAATATAGAAATCACAGCTTGGTGTTACAAATGAAGATACAACCTCTCATTGTATTCTTCAGTAACTTTCTGCTACATTAATTTAGATTTTATTTTGTCTCGGCAATTGAGGTCTTACCATTGATACTGAAATTAATTTTGTATTCCTCAGATTCGCATACGGGTGTGACAGGATGGTTAGCATTATTTCCACAAATTGTCCTAAAATTTGGAGACTAATATGGAGCAAAACACCTTGAAGCACCACCCACTGGAAGTCCACCGTTCTCATTTGCTTTCAGCGGAATTTAACTTGTGTGTAAATGGCCACAGAAAAACAATATTACTCATGCGCAAATGATAGTGCTCCACTCGTAATCTAGCCCTAATTAAGCTAAACTTCTTTGCTCCATTGGTCACTCCTCACGGAAGTGGCCCTGACGATAAAAGTTATCAAAAACACTTGAATCTTATTCTGACAATTGTGATGCAAATGTCAACAAATAATTGATGATTCTGAATGACAGTTTGGTGTGAATATATAAAATTATGATTTTATGAATTGAATATGTAAAGTTATCATTTTGTCCATCCCTGTGTTTCTCATAATGGTTTAGAATCATCAATGTTTTGGAATATTTTAATTTTTGTTATGCGTCAAAAGTGAAGAAAGCCCCTGCAGCTTGTAAACGGCTCTTTGGCAGAAAAGTGCAGACAAAGTCAGTGCTCGGGGCCATTGTAAGAAACGGGGATCATTGTAAGAAAATATTTAACAACAACAAAACTATAATCAAAACTTACCGGGTGAAAGAGTCTTGATAAAGGTCTCTTTGTGACCGAAACGCGTCGACTGGTAACGCAATTTCATTTTCTATTGATCTAAAAACAATCTACACCATCATATCTTTCTTTTACAGAAGGATCATCCAGGGATTATAACAAAATATTTGCCAAGAAGATAGAATTTTGGGTTGGAAAACGGCTAGCAAGTACTGACACTGCTATTCAGTATAAAACACTTTGAAAATCACCATAACTATTGCTGTTTAGGATTGACAACACTTTAAGGATTATTGTTTTTTCTTAAAGAGACACACTACTTATTACAATTTATTGTTGGATTATTACGTTTTTACTGTTGGACTATTTTTAACGGTTGGACTATTATTTACAGTTATATAAGTTACTATTTAAACACACCACAATGTTTTTGTAAATTTTTGGTTTTTCATTTTTCACAATCTTTGTTCTTATTTCACGTTTTTTGAAGATCAACCTATTTTTTTGACCATTAATATTTTTTGTACACTAATTTTTGTACACTACTTTTTTGATACACATTTTTTACATTGGGATATTGCTGTCACAATATTTTTCACTTGACTATGAGTATGTGTTAAACACACAGTTAAAGGTCTTACTCAGAGCCTTACACATTAGTAACTATTGGCAATATTTAGGAGCATTGCATAAAATTGAGAACATTATTGGTTAGATAATATTATATAACTGACTAATATATTTCACCTATTATGTGTATGTGGTAAACACAAAGTTGATTTTTTGTTGTGAGCCTTATACTTAATTTGGTATTTTTTAGGAATATTTTTTAAGAGCAATGTTTGCACAATTTTAAATGCCATATCTGCTACATAACTATTTGTTTTTACCATTCATTTAGTTATTATTGCTGTATAAATTTGTGTATGTGTATGTGGTAAACACAAAGTTGAATTTATGTTGTGAGCCTTATACTAAATTTGGAATTTTTTAGGAATATTTTTAAGAGCAATGTTTGCACAATTTTAAATGCTATATGTGTTACATAACTATTTGTTTTAACTTTTCATTTAGCTATTATTGTTGTATAAATTTGATTGTTTATACATGGATCCATGTTTTTAACTTATTTGTGTACTCAATAAATTGTTTATTGCAATCGTTTGATAATATTGCATTTGGTCCAGACTTAGCCTTCATATAGTTGGCGCTTTGGTATACCTTATAAGCTTGATGCGGATATACACATAAATTAATTTTATCTTTAAAAATAGTGTTTTGGCTTGCAGACGATTGGTTAAATCTGCTTTAAAAAAGCCACAAGCGCTAAAGCGCAAAAGATCACCATGCACAAATTCAACTATGATATTTTAACTGGGATAATAGCGGGATAACTTTGATTGATGATCTGTGCACAGACTTTTGGTGAGATGGACAGTGAACCGGCAATTGATGGTTTAGAAAATGGGCCACAAAAATTCAATAGTAATAATACAATATTTTGGAAAATACGTAGAAAATACATTATAGCTGAATAATGTTATATAATAATAATCATAAAAACAATTCAAGGAGAAAAAAAAATACATTTACTAATAAAAAATGAGATACTTAAGGCCAGATTACAAGTGGCGTGGTATTTAACGCTTTGTTTAAATTCCCATCGACAGCAGCATTCACCAATCTTGTTCAAACATTCACATGTTTATTAAAATCTCCCAATGGTAGGAAAATCAAGACAACATTTTGGGGACTGTTGCCCTTTATCATGTCATATATATTAAATATTTGTTCACCAGGTTAAGCCATAATGGTTTCAAGAGTTAAATTGTTAAGGGTGTGGCTTATTTTTGCACATGCCTATAAAAGGGACCATATGTTTCATTCAGTGTTACCTGACATGATTAAGGGAAACAGGCCTTAAACGTTGTCTTGGTTTTTGTACCATTGGGACATTCCAATAAACATGCGCATGTTTGAACAAGATTGGTGAGTGCTGCTGTCTATAGGAACTGTAACATTTTTTGTATAAAAAAGGTTTTGGTGCAGAAACCTCAGACAGATTTGCACCACAGCTGACTCACATTGTGTTGGACATTTATTGTTATCATACTATTTAACGCTTTGCTCATGTGCAAAAGTTGAAAGTAAATTGTTTGTGTGCAAGCAAAACCCGCCAGATTCTAGCTTCAGGACTTCGGATATTGTGACTAACTTAACTTCTAAGTTTTTAAAAGGTATTATACTGGATTTCTATATCATTATCTGTGCATATTATTCTTTATAGTAGTGTCTATTACATGCAGTTATATGAAAATGGGTGTATACTGTTCCTTTAATGTGCAAAAGTCCTATTTCTGCTGATGGGAGCTAAATAACGCCAGAGCTAGCCACACAGAAATATAAGCACCATGTAGTCCACACAGTGCAGGGTGATCACGCAGCAGGACTACTGACAGGCTTGCATTTAGTGTATTGTAGAAAGTGTTACTGCCCATTACTAGAGGATCTCATTATCCCTCTAACAGACTGTGCTCCAGCTCCTTCCACCAGCAGCAGCAGTGTTAACTGAAGAGTTTCTGTTCTCTGTCCAGGGGGAACTTAGTTCCACCTGCAAAAATAGTGTTGGAACTCCGTTCCCATGTGTTCCCACTAGACTTGACCCTTGACTTTAACAAAAGTTTACAAAACATTTTGACTTCCAAAATATCCTGTCACTTGGTGCTCTGTTTTAAATATAAAATATCTCTTATAACAGACTTTTTTTTTTCTGTGTAAATACAAGTATAGATACAGCAATAGTGTATGTTGATATTGATATTGTTATGACAAGGCATTCTACATTTTTTTGCCTCCTTGAACCATTTCTGCCCATGTGTATAACAGTGTTTGTTTAAACCCAGATGAAGATTTATCAGCTTACCCTGGTAAAGACAAGCCCAATAAAACAGTGAGCTAACAACTTCTGCAAATGTATTGCAGCAATGCTTTCATCAACTCATGAATTAATAACACATTTAGACAAGGAAATGAAAGTCACCGAAGATTCAATCAGTTTGCATTAGAAGAATTCTGGCTGGACACCTAAATTATATTAATGGAACATAAATGTGCAAAAAGGCTGTGATGTGTTAGGGCATTTAAAGGGATATAAACACATATTTTTTTCCTTTTGTGATTCAGATAGAACATACAATTTTAAACAACTTTCCAATTTACTTCTATTATCAGATTTTATTTGATTTCTTGTTATCCTTTGTTGAAAAGCATGAAGGTAAGTTCAGGAGTGTGCACTGGTCTGCATCACTATATGGCAGCAGTTTTGCAACAATGTTATACATTAGCACTAGATAGCAGCACTATTTCCTGTCATGTAGTGCTTCAGACATGAGCACGCTACCTATCTAGATATCTATTCAACAAAGAAAAACAAGAGAACAAAGTATATTTGATCATAGAAGTAAATTGAAAACTTTTTTTAAAATTGTATTCTCTATCTGAATCATAAAATAAATATTTTAGTTTTACTAGTGCGTGCATTTATCTATGTGTTTAACAACTGAAAATTACAGTTGCAATTAAAGTCAGCACCACAGCAGCAATAAACTAAAATATTGAAAGCTAACTAAGCACATCTGCTGAGCCAATGCCAAATGGCATATGTGTGTAGCCACCAATCAACAGCTAGCTCCTAGTAGTGGATTTCTGTTACTGTGCCTACCTAGATATGTTTTAACAAAAGACACAAAGAGATCAAAGTCAATTTGATAATAGTAGTAAATTGAAAAGTGTTTTTTAAAAAAAAATCACATGCTTTATCTGAAAACATCAACCTTTAATTTTGATTTTCAAGACTCTTTAACCTCTTAATGACCGTAAGGTACCATGTAATTACACAATCCTTAGACACACCATTGACATACTGGGTAGTCACTGGTCCTTAAGGGGTTAAAGGGATATGACACCTCAAAATGATTCAGAAACAGCATTTTAAACAGCTTTAAAATGTATGTCTATTATCAAATTTGCTTCAAGTATCCTTTTTTAAAGGATCAGCTATGCACAACAGGGGAACCAATGACAAAGTCATATGTGTGCAGTCATGAGTTATCTTGCTCCCAGTAGTGCGTTGGTGCTTCTGAGCATACCTAGGTATTCTTTTTTAACAAAGCATATCAAGAGAACGAAGCAAATCACAAAACAGAAGTAAATTGGAAAATTGTTTAACCCCTTAGTGACCAGACTACTTTCCATTTGTTGACCGTCTGGGACCAAGGCTATTTTTGCATTTCTGCGGTGTTTGTGTTTACTGTAATTTTCAAGAGAAGAAAAGTAAAAGCGCTAAGGAAAAAAGACCCTACTAGACTTGTGTGTTCCCCTCAAAGAAAACAATATGTGTCAATTGTGTAAATGAAGTCAAGTGCTAAAAGCACGGGTTAAAAATTGATAATAGGAGTAAATTAGAAAGTTGTTTAAATTTGCATGCTCTATCTGAATCACGAAAGAAAAAATTTGGGTTCAGTGTCCCTTTAAGTACTGACAGAAAGTCTGCCAGTACTAAAATAAATATTTTTTTAAATAAAATGCTGTGTAGGATCCCCCCTTAGCCCCCAACCTCTTTGATCCCCCCAAGAGCTCTCTAACCCTCCCCCCACTAACTGTTTTCCACCATTTAAATGTGTTTTTTCTAAAATAAACCACTATTTTTCTGTAGTGTAGCTGCCCCCCTCCAAACCCTACTCCCTCCCCCTCCCAGACCTATTTTAAAAAATGATTTCCCCCCTCCTCTCCCACCCACAACTGCCACCCACCACCCTCTCCCACCACTTTAAAATTGAAAAATGATACGATCGCGGGTGTGCGCACCCGCAGGTGCGTACGTGCATGTGCACGCCCCCCGTACACACTCCAGCGCGCATCCGACAATCATTTCCTACTGTTGATCAGAAGATTGCCAGCGATGGGCCGCCCATCCACCTCCCTGCAGCTGCTGCTGCCGCCCACCAACGATTGTCACCATCGCTAGCCGATGCAGAGAGGGCCACAGAGTGGCTCTCTCTGCATCGGTGTGCAGAAAAAAAGGTATTGTAGTGATGCCTCAATATCGAGACATCACTGCAGTACCTTAAAAGCTGCTGGAAGCGATCAGGATCGCTTCCAGAGCTTCAAACCCCAGAGGACATGCCAGGCACGTCCTTGGTCATTAAAGGGACACTGTACCCAAATTTTTTCTTTTGTGATTCAGATAGAGCATGACATTTTAAGCAACATTCTAATTTACTCCTATTATCAAATGTTCTTTATTCTCTTGGTATCTTTATTTAAAATGCAAGAATGTAAGTTTAGATGCCGACCCATTTTTGGTGAACAACCTAGGTTGTCCTTGCTGATTGGTGGATAAATTCATCCACCAATCAAAAACTGCTGTCCAGAGTCTGAACCAAGAAAAAAGCTTAGATGCCTTCTTTTTCATATAAAGATAGCAAGAGAACGAAGAAAAATTGATAATTGGAGTAAAATAGAAAGTTGTTTAAAATTACATGCTCTATCTGAATCACGAAAGAAAATTTTTGGGTTCAGTGTCCCTTTAAGTGACCTCCTTGGTCATTAAGGGGTTAAAATTGCATGCTCGATCTGAGTGCAAGATTACAAGTTGCGTGGAAAATCTATTTTTCGCAGTTGCGAAAACACTGTGCACATTATGGCTTTTTCGCATTTGGGATTGTGCAGGTATTACAAGTTGCAAAATAACAATTTGCACGAACGTTAAGCCAAATCGTGTGCGTGTTCACGTATTCCCCCTAAGAAGTTAATGGAGAAGACAAATAGAAAAAAACACACTAAAACCCTAATCTGTTGCAAAAAGCCCTTGATGTATTCGCATTGAAAAATGTACATGAAAATATTTCATATTGTGAAAATGTTTGTAATGAAATATGTTTATTTATTTCTAAATACATATTTCTCTATATAAGATGATTTTTGTACTAATATATCTATTTATTGCGAGATATGTATATGATTATATATATGTCTAGATATCTCGAGATCTATATGCAAATATCCCTCTGAGATATTGTTTAATGTACATAATGTGAAATATTTTCATTATCTCCATAGTTAAACATATGTCAATAGATATAAATCCATGTTTCTCTATGTATGTGTATGTATGTCAATGTAAAATCCCAGCATCAGCTTTTTTTTCTAACACCCGAGATCTCATATCTTTGAGCCCTTATAACTTTTGTGTGCAATATCTTTTTTAAATAATTTTTATTAGACAGTGTTAATATGAGTGTAACTGTACTTTGTAATGTATTTTTGAGGTGGTTTGTGAAACTGTTATGTTGCGGAAAACTATTAACTACAGCTCTTCAAGCACAGAAATGATTGTTGCATAAAAGGCGCAATCGTGATTTTTCAAGAATTGTAATATCTGTGCAATGGAAATTGATTGTGAAAAGACCATATAGTGCGCGGAAAACTCATACCGCGCAACTTGTAATCTTGCGCTTAATCATTAACGTTTTGCTTTCATTTTACTGTCCCTTTAAATTAGACTTTTAAAGGTACTTTTTTGGGGGAGTCATTTTAATTATTTTAATCATTATTAAATTTGTAAATCAAATACATTTTTACATTGTTAAGCATGTTTTTCTATGAAATTAATATATTTGATTTGATAATCTTTGATAACATTTATTAAGCACCTTTGCAATGAGATCATTATATTATTTCAATTTGCTTGCAGTTTAGTTTATTTTTGTTTCATAATCTCCTGCAATTGTCATTAGATCCCCATTTCAACCTACTTAAAAACATTGATTCCATGCTTGGTTGAATTAGTTAAAGGGATAATAATATAAATAAATACATTTTGGCCTATAAGTGCAGCTCAAAAACAGAAGTGCTATTGTGAATTAAAATTTCTCGAGAGCAATCAATAGTGCTTTTATTTTTGTGCTCATATTGCAAGCCAAAGTAATTTTTTATCACTCATGAGTCTAGGGCATGCATCACGTAATAGACTATTGTTGTGCAAAAGATGATGCACCATACAGTTATCAAGTTATTTATTAATAGTATTATTATTAATTTTTGTTGTTTGTCTAATTTACTGAATAGGTACATTCTGTATAAGTACGTCAACGCTCCATGAGAACTTTTAACAGCAATAACATTGGTCCTTTACAAGCTGAAATTAATCTCTGGCCACTTGCTCGCACACACACATGTTTTTTTTTGGGGGGGGGGATTAAACATAAATGGCTTGATTACAAGTGGAGCATAAAATTAGCGCGCACCCACAAACAGGCAAATTTGCCGTTTGTGGGTGCGTGATGATTAACCAGCCATTACAAGTGGCTGGTTATTACTACTGCAAGCTTGCGGTAGCAATTAGCACTTTTGAAAATTAACCAGATATTAGATCTCTTGTTAATTTTCTAAAAGTGCTCTAAATGCCCTCATAATAGAGGGCAGTATAGTTTACTATTTTCTAAGTAAAAAAATAACTGCACTAGGCAGTTTTGGGGCTTTAAAGTTTGTGGGAGTGGGGTGTTTCCATAGACCGCAATGTAAATATTTATGTATATGATTATATACATATATATTTATGTGTTATATGTGCATATTCACATATTAACACATACATATATAGGTATATAATCATATACATATATATATTTAAAAATGCTGCCCATCGCTGTCCTACTTACCTCCTTCGCTGAGCCTATGGAATTTTGCTCTCGTGAGCGCAATGCTTCCTAGCAATGTGAACGCGAGCTAGCGTACACATTGCGATTCACTTGTAATACCAGCGCACATTATCGTACTCTGTTATTACAAAGTGTAGCGCTAATATCCCTTGCAAGTGATATTTAGCTCTCCACTTGTAATCTAGGCCAAAATATTTTTGGAAGGTTCTTAAAAAATGTAAAATATAAATAAAGCAAATTATATATATATTAGCACTATAAAAAAACTGTAAAAATTTAAATGGACATAATGTATTCTCTCTAACCTCTCCAGCATCTACAATATTTACAGTTGTTCTAGTTTCACTAAATATCCACTGTCTCTGTGATCTCTAATGAATCAGGTGCATATTTATAATAAAGATGCTGATGAGACTGTTAGACTGGGGAGAGCTGTTAGTTTTGCCCAATGGAATCAAATCAAAATAAATAAATAAAATAAAAAATCCTGTTTCCTCTATAAAATCTTAATAAACACAAATTATTGTATATACTGCATAAAGTGTAAGTACTCCTGAATAAAAAAAAACATATAAAAACTTTTCAGATGCCACCAAACCACAAAGATAAAGAAATGTATAACTTTATCAATATAGGAAAATCTTAACACGTGGTTGTTCTGTACAATAAAGAAAACAGGAAGGAAAATAGAATATGACTGAACAAAACTTTCTAATAATACTAGAAGCTGATACTTATATTTAACCCCATTCACTACTGTTTAGAACGCTGCCAAAAAATCAACATGCTAAAGAAAGACCAAAGAGAAGGCAAATTAATTGGGCCCCATCTGATATGCAGCGTCGCCCGCAAAAGCCGGCGACGCTGGTTTTTGCGCGGGTTTGGTATCCTATATACAGCGCCTAATATAAATGCGGCAAGTATTTTTCACCCGTCGGACGTAATTTTTTTCCCCATAGACTAACATATAAAACCCGCGCAATTTGGTATCCAAAATCCAGCGCAAGGCCTTACGTGGCGAAAATGGAGAAAACTTACTCTATTTTCCCCTCGCCATAAAATGCAGACGTAGCAGGCCTTTCGCTGAGTATGGGAGCACCGTAACTCCCTAAAATGCCTGCAAAAAAAAACCTAACACCTAACGCATGCGCAATTGTCAACCGCAATCCCCCACCGCAATCCCTAATAAAGTGTATTAACCCCTAAACCGCCGCTCCTGGAGCCCACCGCCACCTACATTATATGTATTTTTTTTGTAATATAGTTTAGTTTATTTAATTGTATTTTATTTTAGCTAATTGTAGTCAATTTATTTAATTAATTTATTGATAGTGTAGTGTTAGGTGTATTTGTAACTTAGGTTAGGATTTATTTTACAGGTAATTTTGTAATTATTTTAACTAGGTAGCTATTAAATAGCTATTGTACCTAGCTAAAATAAATACAAAGTTACCTGTAAAATAAATATAAATCCTAAAATAGCTACAATGTAATTATTAATTATATTGTAGCTATCTTACGGCTAGATTTGGAGTTTTGTCGGTAACGACCCGAAAAACTAACGCCGGCTTTTTTCTGGCCGCACCATAAAAATAACTCTGGTATTGAGAGTCCACATAAAGGCTGCGTTAGGCTCCAAAAAAGGAGCGTAGAGCATTTTTAACGCAGCTTCAACTCTCGATACCAGAGTTGCTTACGCAAGCGGCCAGCCTCAAAAACGTGCTCGTGCACGATTCTCCCATAGGAAACAATGGGGCTGTTTGAGCTGAAAAAAAACCTAACACCTGCAAAAAAGCCGCGTTCAGCTCTTAACGCAGCCCCATTGTTTGCTGTGGGGAAACACTTCCTACGTCTGCACCTAACACCCTAACATTTTCCCCCGAGTCTAAACACCCCTAACCTTACACTTATTAACCCCTAATCTGCCGTCCCCGCTATCGCTGACCCCTGCATATTATTATTAACCCCTAATCTGCCGCTCCGTAAACCGCCGCTACTTACATTATCCCTATGTATCCCTAATCTGCTGCCCTAACATCGCCGACCCCTATATTATATTTATTAACCCCTAATCTGCCGCCCACAACGTCGCCTCCACCTAACTACACTTATTAACCCCTAATCTACCGAGCGGACCTGAGTGCTACTATAATAAAGTTATTAACCCCTAATCCGCCTCACTAACCCTATAATAAATAGTATTAACCCCTAATCTGCCCTCCCTAACATCACCGACACCTAACTTCAATTATTAACCCCTAATCTGCCGACCGGAGCTCACCGCTATTCTAATAAATGTATTAACCCCTAAAGCTAAGTCTAACCCTAACACTAACACCCCCCTAAGTTAAATATAATTTACATCTAACGAAATTAATTAACTCTTATTAAATAAATTATTCCTATTTAAAGATAAATACTTACCTGTAAAATAAATCCTAATATAGCTACAATATAAATTATAATTATATTATAGCTATTTTAGGATTTATATTTATTTTACAGGTAACTTTGTATTTATTTTAACCAGGTACAATAGCTATTAAATAGTTAAGAACTATTTAATAGCTAAAATAGTTAAAATAATTACAAATTTACCTGTAAAAGAAATCCTAACCTAAGTTACAATTAAACCTAACACTACACTATCAATAAATTAATTAAATAAACTACCTACAATTACCTACAATTAACCTAACACTACACTATCAATAAATTAATTAAATACAATTAAATAAACTAGCTAAAGTACAAAAAATAAAAAAGAACTAAGTTACAAAAAATAAAAAAATATTTACAAACATAAGAAAAATATTACAACAATTTTAAACTAATTACACCTACTCTAAGCCCCCTAATAAAATAACAAAGACCCCCAAAATAACAAAATGCCCTACCCTATTCTAAATTACTACATTTCAAAGCTCTTTTACCTTACCAGCCCTGAACAGGGCCCTTTGCGGGGCATGCCCCAAGAAATTCAGCTCTTTTGCCTGTAAAAAAAAACATACAATACCCCCCCCCCAACATTACAACCCACCACCCACATACCCCTAATCTAACCCAAACCCCCCTTAAATAAACCTAACACTAAGCCCCTGAAGATCTTCCTACCTTGTCTTCACCCTACCAGGTTCACCGATCCGTCCTGAAGAGCTCCTCCGATGTCCTAATCCAAGCCCAAGCGGGGGGCTGAAGAGGTCCATGATCCGGCTGAAGTCTTCATCCAAGCGGGAGCTGAAGAGGTCCATGATCCGGATGAAGTCTTCGAACAACGGCATCTTCAATCTTCTTTCTTCCGGATCCATCTTGCAGACCTCCGACGAGGAACATCCTCTTCTCCCGACGCCTACTAGCCGAATGACGGTTCCTTTAAGGGACGTCATCCAAGATGGCGTCCCTCGAATTCCGATTGGCTGATAGGATTCTATCAGCCAATCGGAATTAAGGTAGGAATATTCTGATTGGCTGATGGAATCAGCCAATCAGAATCAAGTTCAATCCGATTGGCTGATTCGATCAGCCAATCAGATTGAGCTTGCATTCTATTGGCTGTTCCGATCAGCCAATAGAATGCGAGCTCAATCTGATTGGCTGATTGGATCAGCCAATCGGATTGATCTTGATTCTGATTGGCTGATTCCATCAGCCAATCAGAATATTCCTACCTTAATTCCGATTGGCTGATAGAATCCTATCAGCCAATCGGAATTCGAGGGACGCCATCTTGGATGACGTCCCTTAAAGGAACCGTCATTCGGCTAGTAGGCGTCGGGAGAAGAGGATGTTCCACATCGGAGGTCTGCAAGATGGATCCGGAAGAAAGAAGATTGAAGATGCCGTTGATAGAAGACTTCATCCGGATCATGGACCTCTTCAGCTCCCGCTTGGATGAAGACTTCAGCCGGATCATGGACCTCTTCAGCTCCCGCTTGGATGAAGACTTCAGCTGGATCATGGACCTCTTCAGCCCCCCCGCTTGGGCTTGGATTAGGACATCGGAGGAGCTCTTCAGGACGGATCGGTGAACCTGGTAAGGTGAAGACAAGGTAGGAAGATCTTCAGGGGCTTAGTGTTAGGTTTATTTAAGGGGGGTTTGGGTTAGATTAGGGGTATGTGGGTGGTGGGTTGTAATGTTGGGGGGGGGTAGTGTATGTTTTTTTTACAGGCAAAAGAGCTGAATTTCTTGGGGCATGCCCCGCAAAGGGCCCTGTTCAGGGCTGGTAAGGTAAAAGAGCTTTGAAATGTAGTCATTTAGAATAGGGTAGGGCATTTTGTTATTTTGGGGGTCTTTGTTATTTTATTAGGGGGCTTAGAGTAGGTGTAATTAGTTTAAAATTGTTGTAATATTTTTCTTATGTTTGTAAATATTTTTTTATTTTTTGTAACTTAGTTCTTTTTTATTTTTTGTACTTTAGTTAGTTTATTTAATTGTATTTATTTGTAGGAATTGTATTTAATTAATTTATTGATAGTGTAGTGTTAGGTTAATTGTAGGTAATTGTAGGTATTTTATTTAATTAATTTAATGATAGTGTAGTGTTAGGTTTAATTGTAACTTAGGTTAGGATTTATTTTACAGGTAATTTTGTTATTATTTTAACTAGGTAACTATTAAATAGTTCTTAACTATTTAATAGCTATTGTACCTGGTTAAAATAATTACAAAGTTGCCTGTAAAATAAATATTAATCCTAAAATAGCTACAATATAATTATAATTTATATTGTAGCTATATTAGGGTTTATTTTACAGGTATTTAGCTTTAAATAGGAATAATTTATTTAATAAGAGTTAATTAATTTCGTTAGATTTAAATTATATTTAATTTAGGGGGGTGTTAGTGTTAGACTTAGCTTTAGGGGTTAATACATTTTTTTGAATAGCGGTGAGCTCCGGTCGGCAGATTAGGGGTTAATAATTGAAGTTAGGTGTCGGCGATGTTAGTAAGGGCAGATTAGGGGTTAATACTATTTATTATAGGGTTAGTGAGGCGGATTAGGGGTTAATAACTTTATTATAGTAGCGGTGCGGTCCGCTCGGCAGATTAGGGGTTAATAAGTGTAGGCAGGTGGAGGCGACGTTGAGGGGGGCAGACTAGGGGTTAATAAATATAATATAGGGGTCGGCGGTGTTAGGGGCAGCAGATTAGGGGTACATAGCTATAATGTAGGTGGCGGCGCTTTGCGGTCGGCAGATTAGGGGTTAATTATTGTAGGTAGCTGGCGGCGACGTTGTGGGGTGCAGATTAGGGTTTAATAAATATAATACAGGGGTCGGCGGTGTTAGGGGCAGCAGATTAGGGGTACATAAGTATAACGTAGGTGGCGGTCGGCAGATTAGGGGTTAAAAAATTTTATTTGAGTGTCGGCGATGTGGGGGGACCTCGGTTTAGGGGTACATAGGTAGTTTATGGGTCTTAGTGTACTTTAGAGCACAGTAGTTAAGAGCTTTATAAACCGGCGTTAGCCCAGAAAGCTCTTAACTACTGACTTTTTTCCTGCGGCTGGAGTTTTGTCGTTAGATGTCTAACGCTCACTTCAGAAACGACTCTAAATACCGGAGTTAGAAAGATCCCATTGAAAAGATAGGATACGCAATTGACGTAAGGGGATCTGCGGTATGGAAAAGTCGCGGATGAAAAGTGAGCATTAGACCCTATTTTGAGTGACTCCAAATACCGGCGGTAGCCTAAAACCAGCGTTAGGAGCCTCTAACGCTGGTTTTCACGGCTACCGCCAAACTCTAAATCTAGGTCTTAGGGTTTATTTTAAAGGTAAGTATTTAGTTTTAAATAGGAATAATTTAGTTAATAATATTGATATTATTTATATTTATTTAAATAATAATTAAGTTAGGGGGTGTTAGGGTTAGACTTAGGTTTAGGGGGTAATACATTTAATGTAGGTGGCGGCGGTGTAGGGGGGTCAGATTAGAGGTTAATATATTTAATGTAGGTGGCGGCGGTGTAGGGGGGTCAGATTAGGGGTTAATAAATTTAATGTAGGTGGCGGCGGTGTAGGGGGGTCAGATTAGGGGTTAATAAATTTAATGTAGGTGGCGGCGGTGTAGGGGGGTCAGATTAGGGGTTAATAAATTTAATGTAGGTGGCGGCGGGGTCCAGGTGCGGCAGTTTAGGGGTTAATACATATAATGTAGGTAGCGGTGGGCTCCGGAAGCGGCGGTTTAGGGGTTAATACTAGTATAAGTTTATTGCAGTATGGGATATGGTGGTTTAGGGGTTAATAATTAGGTTTATTGCATTGTGAGGGGTTGTCGGTCTAGGGGTTAATACATTTATTATTAGGAGTGAGAGGGTTGATTGCGGATATAGGGGTATACGTGTCGGGCTGATTTTTAGGAGGTATGTTAGACAGTTATAGGAGATTTAATATTTAAGTTAGTTTTTTTAGGCGCAGGCAGTTTCTAAAGTGCTGTAAGTCACTGGCGACTCCAGAAATTTGTAGTTACGCTCATTACTGGACGTTAGTTTGTCCGACTTACGGCACTTTAGCAACTGCCGGCGGGGTATATGTAATACCCCGATGTGCGAGGTGAAACTACGAGCGGCACAGGTTCCCTCGCTTGCGCCGAAAACTACGCCGTATATCGGATCGCGCCCTTGATCTTTATATATTTTAACCCATTAGAAGATCTGCTATTTAAATTGAGGTTTCCAGAGACCTTCATGTAAACAAAATATGTGCAGCTAAAGCAAAAGTGAAACATAGATGCTAATTAATTAATTAATTAATCATATGATTCAGTGTTGAAGATGAGGGCTTCAATGCAGCTTTCTTACTTCACCAAAATAATCAATTTATGATGTATACAAATTATTCAATTTAAATTTTGTTCAAGTGTCACAATTTAAAAGTGTTATTTATTTATATTTTTTATTATTAAAAAGCTGCGGATTTTAACATGTGAACTGAGCATGTGCAAAACTTAACAAGGAAAAGGGTAAGCAGATGAACAGCCAAGATATGCTATGTCATTTACCACTGTTCCTGCATGTCGGCATCTTACATTTCATCATTAATGACATGACACTTTTTGATTGGCTGGTCAGGAGCGTCATTAATCATCGCCGTTTAGCACTATTCTTTGCAATACTGGTGACATTCGGTCAGACCCTTACTGGAGTCCTTGGTGAGCTTTTACTGCTTAATTGCAAACTTCTTCTGCTAACCTGTTGCTGATATTGTTTGGATTGACTTTGCCTTTTGCCTAAGCCCTGTTATACTCTGCCTTTAAATTTAAAGGGACAATGTACTGTAAAATGTGTGTCTCCTTAATGTGTTAGACTTGTTATATCAGCTGCAGTGTTTAAAATATATGGGAGCTAGCACCTTTAGGTATAATTTTGTATATGCAATAGCTGTTTCTGCTAATTGAAACCACAACCCAATGAAATGGGTTGAAGTGGCAGGGATAGCAGACCTCTAATTAGCTACATAAGTCACCCTTATCTTTTTTTATTACTGTTTACTGAAAGGCTAATACTTAGGGGCCTGATGATCTAAAGCACTCAGCTGAGGTGAGATGATATAAAATGACCCTCCAGTACTGCAAGATACCTAGTAAAATTCTTAAAAGGCAGAATTTGCTATACTTCTCCAAGGGGCATTCCCTGCATTTCTGTATGTGGAGGAGAGACAAGCCCAGTGCAATATAGCACTGCATAACATGACAGTTCTGCTGCATTTACACTTTCTGCTTTGTATTTTATATTTCTTTACACTTCAAACTAAGTTTTATTGCATTTAAACTTTGCAGTTTCTATTTTGTATTGTTAAGATTGTAATTTTACTCATTCGGATTATGCTTTGACAGTTTTTGTGTAACTTTAATAAGTTTGGATTATACTTTGTATATGTATGTGTACCTTTTTTAAATTACATTGCACTTTGTATTTCATCTATTTAAACTGAAAAACTGACAGCTTCAGTTTTCCAGAAAGCTTTATTATTTTCTATAGGCTTAATAAGCAAAGATTCTCTGGTTTGCAAAGAAATTATAGTGCAGAATTCACAGGGGCTGAACTTACTGAATTCTATAAGAAAAAAAGTGTGGAACCTGAAAGTCCCAGAGAGATGAGCGATGCATTCCATATAAAGTAAAGAGGCTCTCTGGTATACAGAATTGTTCACTAGAGAGAGCAGGCGGACAGACATCGCCAGAAATCAACCCAATCGAGTACGATCAGGTTGATTGACACCCCCTGCTGGCGGCCGATTGGCCGCGATTCTGCAGGGGGTGGCGTTGCACCAGCAGCTCTTGTGAGCTGCTGGTGCAATGCTGAATACAGCGAGCGTATTGCTCGCCGTATTCAGCGAGGTCTGGCGGATCAGGTCCGCCAGACCTTGATAAATATGCCCCAAAGTCTCAGTTTGCGGCAAATACAAATCAAACTATATTTTCACAACAATTTAACTTGCTTTTGCATATAGTTTATTATATATTACGTTCCTGTCAGTTAAATAAGTGTATTGTGAATTTTGAGCATACAGCTAGTCAGATAATTTAGTGAGACCAGCTTTTTTAAAATGCTTACAGCATTTCACAATAATTGTGAGAGAGTTTCAGAAATACCCTCGGAACTCCCCTGTCCATCCCACTTTCTGAAGCTATGTTTTATGTTACAATAGACAAAATACAAGTTATAAAAGATACTCAGAAATATACAAAATATGATCCTACTTTGTAAAAGTAACACAGAAACTGTCAAAACATAATCAGGATTTGTAAAATCACTGCTGGATCTTAATCTAAATATAAATGTATTAAAATATAAATCAGAAAGGACCAAATCTGAAGTTTAAAGTGAAATAATTTACAGTAGTAGTACAAAGTGTAAGTGTAACAAAACTCTCATATCATGCAGTGCTATATTGCACTGAGCTTGTCTCTCCTTCTCATACAAAAATGAGAGATATTGTGCAGTGATGGAAAGTTCCACCCTTCTTCTTTGAGCATTCAGGAAGTTCAGCCCCTGTAAATTTCTCTCCAAGCCGGAGAATGTTTAACCTTTTAAAGATAGAATGTTTAACCTTTTTAAGAAGTTAGGATGTTCAATGCCGTCCTAACTGTACTGGGCCTAGCAATTTGGCTGTCCTGAAGCCAAAGGCCCTTATTGCTGGGATCAGGTCATGGTGGGCATGCCTAGCTTTGTAGACTCGCCCCTCTGACCCGATCCCATCATTTAAATCTCGCAATCGCATGTGTACACAAATTTAATCTGACACAAAAGGGTTAATCTTCAGGACCTTATAGAGAACAATGGAAATTTAACATTTTAGTACATCTCTGTCACAGCCCCCCACTGGTAGCCTTGTCTTATCTAAACCTTATTGTTTACATGGTTTTTTTTGTAACCAGAACTTAAGTTCAAAAATCTTTGGTATAGGTGGGGAAACAATAGGCAAAATCAGCTAATTCACATGAGAAAATAAACCTGAGGATGCTATTTGTAAGCAATGTAATACACTCCAGGCGATAAAATTGATAAATGGGAACACATTACAGGGGAGAAAATATAAGAATGCACTGTCCCTTTAAAGACTGATTACCTCTCACTGATTTTGCCTGAGCTGACCCTACCTTTTGCCTCATTCCTATTGTACTCTGCCCTGCTACTCCTTCACCCTTCAGTACCATAGTCTCTGTTTGAGCACCCACCATCTAGCTAATGGTAGGTTACATTCTGAAGGAATACATGGGTTCTTGGTTGGTCTCTACTATAGCCCTCCTAGGCACCTGTATCAACTTCTAGAGTGGCAAACACTTCATAGAGTAAGGGAGAGTAATTGTCCAGTATTGACCCTAAAGAATTAAGATAAGCGGATTTAGGTTAGTGCACTTGCATATTCATTATATACATGTTTAATGTTCAAGGTCCTGTGGTGGCTTATTGTCTGTTTTGAAATGCTGAGCATCTGTATTAGATCTCTTCTTTAAATTATTTCATACCCATTTTAAAACTTTGCAAATTAGTCTAACATTACATCCAATTCACCAAAATAAGGCTTAGCATTACAGTAGGAATGGAAGGGCCTCACATTCATCTGGTGTTTTTTGTTATTGAAGATGCTGATGTTGAACTGAAGTGGACTTAAAACAAATAACATTGTCTCTTTTCTCTTTTTCTCTTTTAGAAACCACTTTTTTTTTGCTAAAAATGTCCAGAGTGTCGGTGTGGAGTCAAGTTTGCAATATGGCTCCGGAAGTGTTTGAAAATGTATATGGTGAATTTCCCCAGAGGGTGCGTCATTTACTGGGTGATAGGT
Organism: Bombina bombina; assembly: GCF_027579735.1. NCBI lineage: Eukaryota > Metazoa > Chordata > Amphibia > Anura > Bombinatoridae > Bombina > Bombina bombina. The sequence continues at coordinate 1,003,950,703 of NC_069501.1, read as the reverse complement.
TGGAGAATGAACCATGGTGAGTAATGCTGAAAATAAATTTGATAATGATAATATTAACCCTTTGAGTGCTAATCCTGATTTAAGGGTATTTTTAATTATAATTTTTTTATTTTATTTTACTTTTGTATTTTTTTTTCCAGATCCTCAAGACTTACACCATTGGGGAGGTTAGAATAATGCCTTTCCAACGGTGGGTCTTGGGGGTCTGTAGCTGCTTAGATGCCTGAGATACAGTCTTCTAAGCAGCATGCCCCCTTTCCCTATACTTTGTATTGTAAATTTTTAATAAAGTTGCGCAGTGACATCATCGCATCATTGCTCATGACGTTACCGAGCAAAGTGTGAACCCCCGGCAATGCCTGTCACTATACAGGCCCGATCGCCGGGGTAGGAGCGGATGGGAGCCCCCAGATCTCCCTCAAGGTGGGAGAGTGCTAGCAACGGCTCTGAGCCGTTGTTAGCACTCAAAGGGTTAAAATAATGTTGATGAATAAGATGGAATATATTTAATAAACCATATACTTAAAAAGCAATAAAAAAGGACAGCAACTAAATATATTAACCATTTTTATGGATAAATATATTGTTAAGTAAAAGCTTTTGTTATTACCCAGTACTTTACATGGGAACTTTAAGGGCTAGATTACAGGTGTCGCAGAATTTTTTTGTATTTTTTTTTTTTTGCGTAGGCGAAAACTTTACTAGGATTTTCATTTTTGCACGTGCATGGAGAAAAAAAAGTGGAAAAAACCTAACACAAGTCAATGGAAAAAAATATTTACAGTAAATACATAGTTAAAATCTTTATTAAATATGAATATTGTAGAAATATGTTTTTAATGTTTTATCTGCTTAATGGCAAAGGGATATAATGTACTTATATATATATATATATATATATATATATATATATATATATATATATATATATGTTTATATGTGTACAAATATATTAATGTTTTTATATGTGTATATATAACTGTAAATACATATATACACATATTAATACATATATTTATATATATTGCATTAAGTGAATACTGTGTTTTCATATATAAAAGATTATATTTTTGTGAATTTTTAAACCATTTATGTGCATTTATTTGTTGGTGCATTAAATAAGTAAAAAACTATTAATTTTAAAAAGATCTGATTTGGTTAGTTAAAACCAACAAATAGTTGTTAATCATTTAAGAAGTGTTTATCTTTTTAGATGGATGATAAGGAGAGCTGAAATCGAATAAACCGCTAAAGCTAGAGTGGACATGATTCAGATGAATTTATATAGAAAGATATCAATACAAAATCTAATAATCCTAAGTCTATACCTGGTGACTAAGGTTAACAAAGAAAATCATCTTTTATAGAAAAATATTTTTTTATTTTTTATTTGATATTGTTATTTATAACCTGGTTATACATTGAATATAAAATTTTGTAGAGTTGGCTTCCTTTGTTTCTTATTTCTTATGTAAATCTTGATCTAAATTGATAGAAAAAAAGGAGAAAGAAATATAAGTTATTATATCCAAAGCTCTGGTTAAAGGAACAAAAATAGATTGTAATCTTTGTTCAATCCTTTGGGGTACATACTATCTAATTTATTAATCCATGTAACTTCCCTTTGTTTTAATTTATTAATCCTATTCTGACCCCTTCTTTGTATTGGAACCTGTTCTAATATTTGATAGCGTAATTGATTTACATTATGATTTTTTTCTTTAAAGTGTGCAGAGACTGGTAAATCTAACATGCCTTTACGTATGGTATATTTATGTTGAGCAAGTCTATACTTTATTTTCTGACTTGTTTCCCCTATATAAATTAGTCCACATGGGCATTTTAATAAATATATCACATGATCAGTTTGACAAGTATATAGCGCATTTATATTATACCGTCTTCCTGTATAAGGGTGCGTCACCTTATCTCCTCTTATAACACTATTACAGTGTGAACAATTGTAGCATGGAAAGGTGCCTTTTTTACTTGAAGTTAACATTTTAGTTTTTCTACTACCTATGTCTGTTTTGACTAAATTGTCATATAGATTCCTAGGACGTTTATAGGACAATAACAGGGGATTTTGAAACTCTTTAATGTCTTTATAACTATTTTTAAGGATGTACCAATGTTTTTTAATGACTCCTTTTGTAATGTTTTCTGTTTCTTAGTTAATAATTCGTTACGTTCAATACTGTTGATCTTTAGTAATTCATTATCTAATATTTGTTGTGGATATCCCCTTTGGGTACATTTTTTACTCATTTCCTGAAGTCTCATATCACAAGATTTTTTGTCACTTACAATTCGTTTTACCCATATATACTTTGATTTTGGCAAAGATTTAATAGTACTTGCCGGATGACAAGTGTTATATGACAATAGCATATTTTTATCAGTTTCTTTTACAAAAATATCTGTTTTAAATGTGTTGTCTTCTACATAAATTGTAACATCAAGAAAAATAATCTGTTTATGGTTATCTTGCATTGTAAATTCGATATTCTCCATGTTGTCATTAATTTGTGAAAGAAACAAATTCAAAGTTAACTTATCTGCCAACCACACCATAAAGACATTGTCTATATAGCGCCGCCATACGCTGGCATATTTTTTAAAAAGTTCATTTGAATATATATGTTTTTGCTCATACATTCCCATGTATAGTCCAGCGTATTCTGGCGCCATATTGGCACCCATAGCGGTGCCTCTTTTCTGTCTGTAAAAGACGTCACCAAACAGAAAGTAATTGTTATACAAAACTAGAGTTAATAATTCAATAATGAATTCAATTTGTAAGTCAGAATAAATATTTTCTGTTATCAAGGCTTGCCTAGCTGATTTTATCCCACCCAAATGAGGAATACAGGTGTATAAATTTTTTACATCTAATGTAACCAATATGGGATGCACATTGGTTTGGTATGAGAACATATTTAATTTATTGAGGAAATCAGTTGAGTCCTCTATATATGATAGTAACTTGGATACTATAGGTTTTAAAATGCGATCTAAAAAAGTGGCTACATTTGAAAGGACAGAGTCAATACTGGCGACTATGGGGGCGACCAGGAGGGTTATGAATATTTTTATGGATTTTCGGTAATACATAGATGAGAGGAGTGATACATTCTTTTCTGATAAAATATTTTTGCAATTGATGATCAATAATTTTATTATCTAAGGCTTTTTTGACAATATTTGTAAGTTCTAATTTTATTTGTTTAAGTGGATTTTCTTCCAATTTTTCATAGACTTAATTATCCCTTAATTGTTTGTTAATTTCTTCTATATATTTTACTTTAGCCATGATTACAATTGCGCCGCTTCAGTTGTTCTATATCTTTACTGACCAATGAGACATATGTTTCTATGGGGTGATAGCTAGTAGGTGGAATATAATCAGATTTTATACTCAAATTGTAATCAGACAATTTAAGACAGTTTTCATTATAAACATTGCTAGAATAATTATGTTCAGACATTCGAGAAAAATGTGCTTTAAGTCGTAGGTTTCTAAAAAACCTATATAATTCAATGTCCAAGTCCAGGAAATTAATCGTATTACTAGGGCAAAACCTAAGCCCCTATTAAGTAAGTTCATATCACACTCTGAAAGCGGTGTTTGTGATAATTTAACACCAGATTGTTTACCATTTCATCCGGCGTCCTCTCAGCGGCCGACTTATGACTCCGCTGATATTTGCGGCCGCCCCTCCTCCGTCTTGTCTTGGTGCCTGTAGGGTAAAAGAAGACTGGGACTGTGGTGTTGTCCCCGCTGAGTTGCTTTGAGATGTGTCGCTTGCATCTGATCGTATGGAGCAATCTCTTCTGCGACGGCTTTAGTGTCTGACGTCACCTCTATACCCTCTTGTCTCACGAGATTCCCATCTATACACGTGACCATTGAGGTAGTCGTCTGCATCTCTAGAAAATTTGTTACATTTCTTTTCCTCATTGGTTTTGCAAAACTCTTCCATTTTTGTGTCAATCTCCTCTTTTAAGGTGGTAAAATCAGAAAGGGAAAGTTTGTCCTGTAGACTGTTTTCCAGTGCTTGTATCTTTTGTTGTTTTATTTTACCTGTATCATATATATATATATATATATATATATATATATATATATATATATATATATATATATATATATATATATACATACACAAATACATCCTACATCAGCAATGTATATCAATGTGTCTCAATGTTAAAGCCCTTTGCCTGCTTTTTTTTTTTTTTCTAACACCGGAGATCTCATATCTTTGAGCTCTCTGTGCAATATTTTTTTTTAAATAATTTTTATTAGATAATGTTAATATGAGAGTAACTTTACTTTGTAATGTATTTTTGAAGTGTTTTGTGCAAGTTTTTTGTTTCCGAAAACAGTTAACCACAGCTCTGAGATCGCGGAAAGAATTGAAACGTAAAGGGCGATTGCACTAGAGCAATCATGATTTCACTCCAATTTTAATATCAGCAAAATTAAAATGGCTCGCAAAAACATGATTAGGCTAGCGCAAAACCGTTTGCGCCTCACTTGTAATCTAGCCCTAAGTGTGGTAAAACTTGACAATTCCTATTGTGCAATCTTAAAACTTAAAGGGGCCTATTTATTAAATGCCTGTCCGACATGATCAGCGGATCATGTCCGACAGACATCGCAATACACTGTCCGCATTCAGCATTGCATCAGCAGCTCTTGTGAACTGCTGGTGCAATGCCGCCCCGTGCAGATTCATGGCTAATCGGCCACTAGCAGGGGGTGTCAATCAACCCGATCAGATTCGACTGGATTGATTTCACACGTGTTCTGTCCACCTCCTCAGAGCGAGTCATAAAAAATCTTATTCTAAAGAGTGTAAGATGCAATATAATAGCCCCCTCTTACACCATTTAAACATTCCCTGGCAGCCAGTGGGGCATGTGATTGTTTGTCAGAAGATTGCGATTTGTCACCTGCCGCTTAGTTACTGTCATTTAAAAGTGAATATTCTCTTATTTGAAATGAGGGGGTACTTAACCCTCTAGGTTAAACAATGGGAGAGATAGGGGTTTCAGTAGAAGTTATAAAACTCATTTGTGAAACTAAAATTTTGAAATTAAAAACTCACCACAACATTTCATCTTAAAAGTTACATTTGTGTTGGCACCTTGTCATATCTGCAAGTTGCAAATCACTCTCCATTTTAATCAGTGGATCTGTATCTATCTCACCTTGCATAAAATTAAGGATAGGGACAGTACAAAAACTCTTTCAAAACCTTACACAAAAAATTCAAAGACAAATCTCCAATTATAAAACAATTGATTCTAGCATTTGCAAAAAACAAACATACAATTAATTAGAAAAAAAAATAGACAACCTTGTAAGTTTTCAAGTAGTAAACGATGATTACTTAAACTGGACAGGAGTAGACTAATTCTGCATGTGCGCTAATCCGACATGAGTTAAATTAAGGAGTGTTATGTATTTATGAAATATAAAAGATTTAAAAATATTAATGCATAATGTAAATAATTATAATAGATGCACTAAAATATTCTAAATAATCCATATAATAAATATATATATATATATATATATATATATATATATATATTCAGTATCTATAATAATTATTAATAATTATTTCTAATATTTTATAATATTTTTTATTTAATATTTAACATAATGCTCCTTAAGATAACTCATTCTTCATGCGCACAAACCTGACACCGCTTTAGACTTAACGTGTGCAACCCGAAGAGCATTACACATATTTCTTTCCTAAGATATGGTGAGTCCACGCAATCATCAATTACTGGTGGGAATATCACTCCTGGCCAGCAGGAGGAGGCAAAGAGCACCACAGCAAAGCTGTTAAGTATCACTCCCCTTCCCACAATCCCCAGTCATTCTCTTTGCCTTCGTACAAGGAGGAGGTGAAGATTTTGGTGTCTGATAATTGAATTTCTACAAGCAAGTTTTGGGGTCTAGCTGTATTCCACATTAATCTCTTGAGTAAGGGTTGTGGTGGCTTTCAAGCAGCTAGGAACTTGAGCTAGGAGCCTTACTGTGCTTTCCTAGTATTGTGCTGCCCTAATATAGAAAAACAGAGTAGGTTTTCTGTTCTTTCTTTTTTGCAGGTCTCTGTGAGGAACTGTGTTCTTATATACCTGGCAAGCTGTCTTCATGTCGTACAGTGGATTTGACAGGTAAGTGCCTGTTTTTCTACCAGGTGGGGATAAGTTATAAGCACTTACTATTTTCTATGCATTACTGAGACAGATAATCCTTATGTAAGGATAATTGGGCATGATGCAGGGCATTGGAACTGAAATTCTACCCTTTCAGAAACAAAAGGGTTAATTAGGCTTTTTTATTGAGACATTCTTTTAAGCAGAATTCTATTTTTTTATAACTGCTAAATAGAACAGTGGGCTAATGAACAATATATTGGTATATATTTTAATATGCCCTGTGCTCAGTGGGATTTTTTTCTCTATCTTTTGGATTTTAAAGGAGGTGGCTCGCTTTGTCCGTATAGTGTTTTTGATTTCAGCTCAGACAGTTACTTAGGATTACGTAACCAGGAAGTAGCTTATGTAGTATTTTGCGCCTCTCTGTGGAGTAGTTGTATTTCAGCCGATCACGTGATCACTCTGTCGGCCTCAGATTCAGATCGGTGCTCATGGTGGGAGTGTGAGATCTTGTCGCTCCTCAGGTCCTTTTCTTCTGTATCTGGAATTGGTGGCAGGTTGGTGCCTCAGCTAAGGCTGAGGTGTGGGGTTCCTGAGAGTTAAAGGAGTGCATAGTTGCTCATTAAATTACATTTCTTTTGGCTGATATTTTTTTATTTTTGTTAATACCCTCAGAACAGTGTGCCATTAGCATAGAAAGCGTAAGAGGAGACAGACCTTTTCATTTTTTCTGCTGGCAGTAAATTTGCACAAGTGCTTTCTTTAGCGATCATGTCTGATACAGATCAGGATCAAATTCAGTTAAATACATGTCTATTGTGTTTAGAAGCTCAGATTGCTTCTCCAATGCAGTTCTGTTCCTCATGTGTTAAAAAGAATTTACAGTGTAAAGAAAGAATTTTAATTGATGAGCGTAATGTCTCTCAGGATGATGCTGTTCAGGTAATACCACAGCCTTCTCCTGAATTTCCCAAGCCGCAATGGCATCACATGCAGTGCCCTGCAGTTCCTCTATAGCTACCAGCGAAGCACATTTGAAAGCAGAAATTGCCTCTCAGGTTTCTTCAGCGGTATCTGCAGCATTAGCTGCTTTTCCTATGTTGAAGGGAAAGCGTAAGAGGAAAAGGAATTCAGACAGCAAGGTCTCTGATTCCAGTGGTGTGTCACAGATGGCCCTTCCTCTTAAGTCTGATGAGGAAGATGCGTCAGAGTTTTCTGAGGGTAAGATCTCAAAATCAGATAGTGTAAGTCCGTCGTCTGAAACTGATGGAAGTTCTTTCAGGTTTAAGCTTGAACACCTTCGTTTTTTGTTAAAAGAGGTGTTGGCTACCTTAGATGATTCAGATATGCCTGTCTCTGTCCAGCCTAAGAAATCTAGTAAACTCAATAATTACTTTGAAATTCCTCCTTCTAAGGAGCAAAGGACAAAGCGCCCAATGGCACCACTGATGAGTCGCAGGGAATATAGTAATAGATACTAATAGATACTAATAATGGATAGGGAGAACTACACTCCCGTTATTATCCTGGGTGTATAACTAAAGTATCACTATTGGTGCTGTGTACTAGTCAACACAGGAAAGCAAAAGGAGATCAAAATCTCCAGGGATTGTACACATAGGAAGCACTCTGATTCCCTGATAGATAGAATAATTGACAGAGTTGCTAGATAGCGGATATGTGGGATAAATTAAAACATAACTTTTATTGGACTTTAAAAATAATGGAAAAAGAATACAATTAAAAACCCAGGAACATGTGAACTTTGTTCTTAGTAACAAGAGGACTATATATAACCGGTTATATCAAAACTGACCACTCTGAATTAGAAGTATATTGTATATATGTGTAATAATATGACTTCGTAAAATACAGATAAAGCCAACTAAGGCTATTAATCTGTGGTCATAGAGTTAATTCCACATTAATGATTGAATATAATTATCAGAGTGAATAAATCAGGCAATACTTAAAAGCAGCAATATAAGGAAATGCTGAAATTGTAACACTTATGGTTGTTTAGTTGGTGGATAATATTTATATAGTGTGGTGTACCACGTGTGGTGTATAGATGTTTATGGTATATTGTGATATACCATATACTTCAAAATTGCGCTGAAACCCAGTTAAAGTTGTATCACACAATTGCATAAGCTTGAATCACAAAAAGGGTGGCGGTATTGGTTATTTGTAGCAGGTAATCAGTTCATCCAGTGACTCTATCATTATTTTGAGGCAAATATCCCTTCCTCCAGTGGCCAATCTAATATGTGATCGTGAGTTGAAGGTTGATGATTTTTAAATAGTAATCATAGCATAGTTTGACCACTCAAAATATCAATTATTTTCACTAGGTATCAGTATTCACATATTATTCTGAAAATATATGTGTGTCAAACATGTTTAGCATACACCTTAGTGAAATAGTTTAATTTATCACATTATAGCACTCAGGATAGAGTAGATTATAGCTAGGTACTGAGAACAGCATTTCCCTTCATAGTATTATTTATTATAGGAATTATGCTTATTTATTATTTTATCCACAATATATAAAAACCACAAATGTATAGATTAAGATTTAAAAAATAGATCTAACTGGCTGTGATTGTTCCAATCTTATTAATGCAATTGCATTATGCACTCAAATATCAGCTTTATATAATATTCCTTATAGTAGCAACATGTGTGGTCTTAATGAGTAAGTAATGTTGCTTCCGTTTACAGCATTAAATTTAAGTAACCGCTTTAGGATTTCACACACTTATTACCAAGTTTGTGCTTAGAACTTTGGTCTTATAGTTTGATATATTAAAATGCAATGCCTAGACCTAAGTCACTTTCAGTCTAAGGATTAGGTTTGTTCGTGTATGCAGTTAATGCTGCTTTGATATCTGTTTAGCAATATTGCACTTTAATCATATCGGTCAAAGACAGGCTGTATCTTTTACTATTGCCTGATTACTCCGGTGAGTCCGGTCAGCACTTCAATGTGCTGTTAATATACACACAAGCCCCCAGTTAAGCGTTCTGTGTACTAAATATAGGCGTAAGAGCGTATATGCTAAGAAACAAAAGTTTGTTCCTGATCAATTAAAATTTACATAAACTGTGAGGAGCCCTTGGGAGGTTGGGAGATAAAGGGCTCCTCACAGTTTATGTAAATTTTAATTGATCAGGAACAAACTTTTGTTTCTTAGCATATACGCTCTTACTTTTATACTTAGCTTAATTTTAAGAAGTGGAGTCAAATTATTGGCTTAGACTTAATCATAGTGGTTGCATTAGCTAAGTGTTGCCTATATTTAGTACACAGAACGCTTAACTGGGGGCTTGTGTGTATATTAACAGCACATTGAAGTGCTGACCGGACTCACTGGAGTAATCAGGCAATAGTAAAAGATACAGCCTGTCTTTGACCGATAGGATTAAAGTGAGATATTGCTAAACAGATATCAAAACAGCATTAACAGCATACACGAACAAACCTAATCCTTAGACTGAAAGTGACTTAGGTCTAGTTATTGCATTTTAATATATCAAACTATTAGACCAAAGTTCTAAGCACAAACTTAAATTTAATGCTGTAAACGGAAGCAACATTACTTACTCATTAAGACCACACATGTTGCTACTATAAGGAATATTATATAAAGCTGATATTTGAGTGCATAATGCAATTGCAATAATAAGATTGGAACAATCACAGCCAGATAGATCTATTTTTTAAATCTTAATCTATACATTTGTGGTTTTTATATATTGTGGATAAAATAATAAATAAGCATAATTGCTATAATAAATAATACTATGAAGGGAAATGCTGTTCTCAGTACCTAGCTATAATCTACTCTATCCTGAGTGCTATAATGTGATAAATTAAACTATTTCACTAAGGTGTATGCTAAACATGTTTGACACACATATATTTTCAGAATAATATGTGAATACTGATACCTAGTGAAAATAATTGATATTTTGAGTGGTCAAACTATGCTATGATTACTATTTAAAAATCATCAACCTTCAACTCACGATCACATATTAGATTGGCCACTGGAGGAAGGGATATTTGCCTCAAAATAATGATAGAGTCACTGGATGAACTGATTACCTGCTACAAATAACCAATACCGCCCCCCTTTTTGTGATTCAAGCTTATGCAATTGTGTGATACAACTTTAACTGGGTTTCAGCGCAATTTTGAAGTATATGGTATATCACAATATACCATAAACATCTATACACCACACGTGGTACACCACACTATATAAATATTATCCACCAACTAAACAACCATAAGTGTTACAATTTCAGCATTTCCTTATATTGCTGCTCTCAAGTATTGCCTGATTTCTTCACTCTGATAATTATATTCAATCATTAATGTGGAATTAACTCTATGACCGCAGATTAATAGCCTTAGTTGGCTTTATCTGTATTTTACGAAGTCATATTATTACACATATATACAATATACTTCTAATTCAGAGTAGTCAGTTTTGATATAACCGGTTATATATAGTCCTCTTGTTACTAAGAACAAAGTTCACTTGTTCCTGCGTTTTTAATTGTATTCTTTTTCCATTATTTTTAAAGTCCAATAAAAGTTATGTTTTAATTTATCCCACATATCCGCTATCTAGCAACTCTGTCAATTATTCTATCTATCAGGGAATCAGAGTGCTTCCTATGTGTACAATCCCTGGAGATTTTGATCTCCTTTTGCTTTCCTCCTTCTAAGGAGGTTTTTCTGGTTCCTGACCCGGCTTCAGATATTATTTCCTAGGAGTGGGATAAGCCAGGGGTATCTTTTTCCCCGTCTCCTATTTTTTAGAAAATGTTTCCAGTTGCGTACTCCATTACGGAATCATGGCATTATGTTCCTAAAGTAGAAGGGGCTATTTCTACTCTTGCTAAGAGGACAACTATTCCTATTGAGGATCGTTGCTCTTTCAAAGATCCTATGGACAAAAAAGATGGAGGTATACTTAAGAATCTACGTTCATCTTGGCCTTTTATGGCAACCTGCAGTTTGCATTGCCAAAGTGACAAGTGCTACATCTTACTGGTTTGATGCTTTGTCCGATTCTCTTCAGGTAGAAACTCCTTTAGATGAGATTCAAGATAGAATTAAAGCTCTTAGGGTTTATTTTTATTTTACAGGCAAGTTTGTATTTATTTTAACTAGGTAGAATAGTTATTAAATAGTTATTAACTATTTAATAACTACCTAGCTAAAATAAATAAAAAAGTACATGTAAAATAAAACCTAACCTAAGTTACAATAACACCTAACACTACACTATAATTAAATAAATTAACTAAATTAACAAAAATTTAATCAATTAATTTAAATTAGCTAAAGTACAACAAACAAACAAACGTGAAATTACAGAAAATAATAAACAAATTACAAGATATTTAAATTAATTACAGCTAATCTTATAGCCCTATCAAAATAAAAAAGCCCCCCCAAAATAAAAAAAACCCTAGCCTAATCTAAACTACCAATAGCCCTTAAAAGGGCATTTTGCGGGGCATTGCCCCAAAGCAATCAGCTCTCTTACCTGTAAAAAGAAATACAAACAACCCCCCCAACAGTAAAACCCACCACCCACACAACTAACCCCCCAAATAAAATACTATCTAAAAAAACCTAAGCTCCCCATTGCCCTGAAAAGGGCATTTGGATGGGCATTGCCCTTAAAAGGGCAGTTAGCTCTTTTGCAGGCCCAAACCCTAACCTAAAAATAAAACCCACCCAATACACTCTTAAAAAACCTAACACTAACCCCCTGAAGATCGACTTACCGGGAGAAGTCTTCATCCAAGCAGGGCCGAAGTCCTCAACTAAGCCGGGAGAAGTCTTCATCCAAGCCTGGGTGAAGTGGTCCTCCAGACGGGCAGAAGTCTTCATCCAGACAGCATCTTCTATCTTCATCCATCCGGCGTGGAGCAGGTCCATCTTCAAGACATCAGACAAGGAGCATTCTCTTCATCCGCCGACTACCCGACGAATGAAGGTTCCTTTAAGTGACGTCATTCAAGATGGCGTCCCTTAGATTCCGATTGGCTGATAGAATTCTATCAGCCAATCGGAAATTAAGGTAGAAAAAATCCTATTGGCTGATGCTCCACGTCGGATGTCTTGAAGATGGACCCGCTCCTCGCCAGATGGATTATTGGCTTCCGGTTCCATTTCCTTTTTTTCTTTAAGTAAAATGTAAACATGCAAACACCAGCTACATACTGCTTACTTCTTTCCCCCTTGTGTCCAGATCCCGCCGGGAGATACGTTTTCCCAGGCATAGCAATTAGCCACAATACTTTTTGTCCAGTAACTTTAATGGTGAAGCACCCGGCTTCTAGAAGAAGCAAGTATTTAGTCTTATTTTACAGCTTTCATTCAGGTGCACATTCTGTGAAAGTTCAGTACATGTTGGTCAGTACTTTTTGTGTTTACCGGGTGCCAAGCGGCTAGAAATATGCCCTGAAAAGGGTCATTTTGTGAGGGGATGGGGAACAAAGTTTAATAGGGCAAAAAGAAATTAAATAAAAGGATTTGTGGCTAGGAACCATCTTTTTAACCCCTGAGTTGCTGGGCTTAAGAAGAAGCAACAGGCTTTGTGTCACACCTACCCTCCCAAATAAAAAATAAATAATCTATATGATGTTTATAGAGCGCAAGGTTTGCCCTAAACTCATGGGCCTTAAGAAAATGATATTCCTTGTTATTTAATATTTCTTTAGTTTGTTTAACCTTTTCTAGTTCTAACCTCAAAATAATAGTTAATTGCATGTACTCCTAATAGTCTGTGCTTCCTCAAGATAATAATGCTTATCTTTTACTACAATCCACTGAATCAGTGTTTCTTTGCAATTTTATAAGGGTTTCCCTTTCCTTCAATATTATATTGTAATCTATGTTATCACTCATTTTACATTTCTGTAGATCTTTCAAAACTAACTTCTCAAAGACTTCCAAATTGCTATCTTTTTCAAATGTTGGATACAAATTCAATTTTCATCTATCTTTGAGGCCTATTTATCAAGCCGTCAACTTTGCTGCATTCGCCGGCACCAATACGCTCGCCTAACATCTCCTAACATCGCGGCCGCGGACCTGAATATGCTCTCCTTATTTATCAAAAAAGCTGTCAAAAAGCTGCACACCAAGTACGGGGCGATGAGCAGCGGACTGTTGGTAACTAACAGTCATCGATCTCGCTGCTATTCGGCTTTTTCCCAACTTTTTTTTATACCCTGTCACTAAACACTGCCACTATACTAAAATGTTTAACCCTTATCCTGCCACTCCCGGACTCCACCGCAACAAAAAAAAGTTATTAACCCCTATCCCGCTGCTCCCGGAGCCCACCGCACTTCTAATAAAGTTATTAACCCCTATTCCGCCGCTCCCCGATACCGCCGCAACTAACTAAATGTATTAACCCTATCCCACCGCTCCCGGAGCCCACCGCAACTAAATAAATGTATTAACCCCTAAACCCCTGGCCTCCCACATCACTACCACTAACTAAACCTATTAATCCCTAAACCGCCAGCCCCCACATCGCCATAAACTAAATTAAGCTATTAACCCCTAAACCTAACAACCCGCTAAGTTTACATTATAACTACCTCCTCCCTCTCTTATAATAAATTTAAACTTACCTGTATAATTAAATTAAACTATGTAAAACTATTAATTAACCTACCCTAACTATTATTCTAAAATTACATTAAACTACAAATTAAATTAACTATATTACATATTTAAAAACCTAACCCTACTCAAGTTATTTAAATCTACAATAAAGAATTACTAAGTTACAAATAAATAACAACTAAGTTACACAAAATAAAAAACACTAAGTTACAGAAAATAATAAACACTAAGTTACACAAAATAAAAAATAAATTATCATATATTTAAACTAATTACACCTAATCTAATAGCCCTATCACAATAAAAAAGCCCCCTCAAAATAAAAAACCTGTAAAGAAAAATACAAACACCCCCCCAACAGTAAAACCCACCACCCACACAACCAACCCCCCAAATAAAAACCTACTTAAAAAACCTAAGCTCCCCATTGCCCTGAAAAGGGCATTTGTATGGGCATTGCCCTTAAAAGGGTATTTAGCTCTTTTTCCACCCAAAGTCCCTAACCTAAAAATAAAACCCACCCAATAAACCCTTAAAAAACCTAACACTAACCCCCGAAGATCCACTTACAGTTTTTGAAGACCGGACATCCATCCTCAACGAAGCGGCAGAAGTCCTCAGCGAAGCCGGCAGAAGTCTTCCTCCAAGCGGGCCAAAGTCTTCATCCAACGAGGCAGAAGTCTTCATCCGGACGACATCTTCTATCTTTATCCATCCGGAGCAGAGTGGCTCCATCTTCAAGACATCCAGCGCGGAGCATCCTCTTCTTACGATCGCCGCTGAAGAATGAGTTTCCCTTTAAATGATGTCATCCAAGATGGCGTCTCTTAGATTCTGATTGGCTGATAGAATTCTATCAGCCAATAGGAATTAAGGTGGAAAAAATCCTATTGACTGTTGCAATCAGCCAATAGGATTGAGCTCGCATTCTATTGGCTGATTGGAATAGCCAATATAAAGTTCTCGTATCCCAGTTAGCATTAAATGTTTGGATTTGTTGGCATTTCCAGTGTAATTTTGAGGGTAAAAGGAATGTTTTGCGGGCTTCCCACAGGCTTTAATGGGTTGTAATGAATTTCGGGTCAAACTAAATTGTTATCTGAATATTAGGCCGAACCAGAATGGGCCAGAAATCCTCAACCAAATTTTCAGAAGAACCAAACTTTTCACACATGCACATGTCTAGATGGAAGGTATATATTGAATATGTGTGAGTGCTACTCAGTTAAATTTGCGTAGCACAAACATAAACAAGCTGTGGTTATTCAGCCTTTAATGGAGAGTATTGTCAATACCTCAAAATCAATTTGAATTCATTCAGGATCATTAGCTTGACAATGAAAACCGAGAAAACTCAGTTGGATGATATCCGTAACTTGAAAAAAAAAAAGAAAAGCAAACTCAGGCAGTGCTAAATAATAGATCAAATAATTTAAAAGATAATTGATACATCAGCATAAAATTGCTCTCAAAACTTGATTTGCATGTTCTGTCTACCCATTAGTATAGGGATGAAATTGACTCATTGATCATGTAGTCTACAAAAAAAAATATCTAATAAAAGTGTAACACAGAAATGTTGTTTTATGTCCATGTCAATGATATAATGAATATCACATTGTTTAATCCTTTTGCATAACATGTTTTTCTTTTTTTTCCTTCTAGGGAATTTATTAATGCAACAGATGAATTCTCCCCTGAGATAGCAAAGTTATTATTACAGAAATTGGTACAGGAAATTGAGTTGCTGTCCAGGTCCTGTGAATCTGAACAACATATGATTCTCCAATGTGCAAATAATGTGAAGGTACGTTTGCTTCTAAAACAGCAGTTCATTTTTTATATGATGGGTCATATGATTATTTTTTTTAAACACTTACAAAGATGGTTGGGTTCTACCAATCATATCAAGCTGCAACTATTAACCATAATTCAGCGTACATTTTCTTTTAGAATTGCTGCCAACCGATAATATCGGAGCTAGACATTTTCAATCTGTATGGTGTGTGTGTGAATGCATCTGTATATTTATTGGGATTTTATTACTTCTTTGTATAGTTATTTTCATTTTCTCTGTCTATTGTAGCCATTATTTAGTCTTCTCTCAGTATTACAGATAAGCTTCAGGTTGTACCAACCTGTTTACAGTTGTTAAAGATCCATTGTCTTGCTGCTTTTTGATAAGCTGATAATATGGTGATGCTACAGGAGACAGGATTGAAGTCTCTGTAGTGTTGTTGTTTTCCGCTACAGGTTTTGCTTCAGGTTATGTGAGTGTCCGTTGCTTAATACTTTATAGGGGGCAATAAACAATTCAGATTATTATAGCCTATGGTGACTAAATAATCTTGATTTTATTAAAGACAGGAGGCGAATATTTTGCATCAAATCTTTACTGAATCCAAACAGCTGCAAAGAAAACATACAGAGAAAAAAATAATAACAGTAACAAGGCTGCACCAATCAGCACACAGTAGTCTAATAAATTGTAATTAACAAGTCCAGCACTTCCTCTTTTCTTTAACCGGAAGACAACGGAACCAATCAAGAAGAAAAATGATTAATGGCAATCCATCAAAGGCCAGAAAAGAACAGTGACTCTCAGGAACAGAAAACTCAACTGATGACATGGTCCGAAGATAAATGAGGAAATGAAATCCACAGAGTCACTGAAAGAGTAAAAACGAAAAGTAACAACTAATCCCAGAAAGGAATAACAACAGCAATAATATCCTTAGTTGGAATTTCTAGAAAACAAAATCTTTATTAACACATCAAGGGAGGGAACAGAAGGGGGGGGGGGGGGATATTTGTCTCCTGTTTTTATTAAAATAAAGATTATTTAGTCACCATAGGCTATAATAATCCGAATTTTATGGCAATACAGGAGGCTTAATATTTTGCATTTTTAAAGCACCTACTTAAGAATTTCAAATAAAATAAACAATTTTTAAAATTTTGCCAGAGTCGAAGTTCTGATGCCCCTCTTGAAAACCCTGGGGGAGGAGGGTTCTTTAAACCCCATTTTACCTCTGGGGAGGAGGTTCAATGACCACTATGTGAAAAGCCCGGGGGAGGGGCTAGCGGTCATCGGGCTTGAGATATACCCCTACTAGGGACTGAGAGATAGGGTCTTTCCCAGCTAATTGTGTGGATAAAAAGACTCTAATATTGAACTAGATAGATTAGACGTCAGGGTGACAGGGTTAGAGCGAGTCTCATTGGATTAAAGGATACTTCTGAAAAGAAAAGGGGCTAAGGAAGATTTAATATGTTAGCAATGGCTGATTCAACTAAGGCAAAAAATATACTTTGAAAAGGATAGAAAGAGAGAAACACAAGGAAAAGAAGTTTCCAAAGGAAGCATAAAATAACAAAGTATAACAAAATAAAAACCACAATGAAAACCAGTGTCCTGCTGAGCAGCGGCTCGCATGACCGACCGGAGCTAGTCACTGCTCAGGCACGCATCCGCGTCAACTCTCAGCACAGCACAGAAGGAGACAGCCGAATAACATTAAGGGCAAGAATAGATAAAATGATTAGAGGAGTACAGAACAGATAAAACAGAACCCCTAAATGCGACACCTGGGAGAGGGTCGTAAGGCCTTCCAAAGCCGCTTGAGGGCGAAAGTGACTGGAGTGTGTCGAGAGGGCTAAAATCTGCCTCAAACAATATAGAAAATATATCTGTCTCATTTATTGCAGATACATACTCCTTACATTGACAGGACAATAAAATATAATATCACCTCTCTGATCAAAGATAGTTTCTGTAAACTAGGTTAGTGGAAGGCGATCAGATCCCCAGAGAGTTTAACAGAGGGTAGAAAATGTAGGAAGTACTACACCACAGTGATCAGTCCCTCTGGCCTACATAAAAGATCTGACGTAAGCTCTTATAAGAACCATCCAGCTACACAATATACTCAGGGCCTTTGCTAGGATTTTTGACCACACAGGCAAGGATACATTTTACCCCCCCCCCCAGATTACATACCATCCTACTCCTAGTTAAATGGATATGGAACCCAAATGAAACACACATATATATGCACACACATAGATATTTACACTCACACACACACATATTTACACTCACACACACCTTTATACACACAAACAGATGCATGCACACTTATGCACATATTCATAAAAACATTTAGAGAAGGGCACTAGGATGTTAATTTAGAAGGTACAACTTAATTTCAGCACCAGCAGCAATTATGTTGGAATTTGATGCCATAGTTTGACCCTGCTTATCAGACAGGTCACTGACTGTCCGATCTGTGTCTGAACTGCTTCAGTGATCACAGTATAGAGAGTGAACGCAGCTATAATAAGACTCCTGTGTCAACTTGAAACACTGAGAGCTGTTGCTGCGTACTGCTGGACACAGGACCTTTAAAGCTGCCTGTGTTTTAGGTTTGTTTTTTTCTTCATAGACAAACAACTTTATAGGGTTATTTGTGTAGTGACATCTATAAATAAATAGGAATATTTGTAATTCAAGTTTGATTGCATTAACTTTATTACAACATTTGAAGATTTTCTCTGCTGTGTTATATCCTTCTCTGAGATAACAACCACAAAGCCCTCAACTTCCTGAGATTACCGGATAGCTGTTGCTAAAATATTCTAGTGCTGCTTATAATTGTATTATATTTGAAAAAAGATTGCAAAGAGAACATTAATCAATAAACTGTGCTCAAATTCAAAGCCATAAATTAAAAATAAATAAAACCACAATCCATCTATTACGTGGTTTTGTTAAACTATTTGACAGCTTTAATAAGCAAACTTAGTTAGACACTACTCAATTATATCTCACTGGACAGAAAATGATCAAATTAGTCTCAGAAGACAAGTAATCTATTTTATAATACCTGCAACTATCAGTAAATTCATCTCATGAGTCACTATAAAGCAGTGTAGCTCCTAACAGCGTGTATAGATCTCCCTGAGTCTGACTAAACTCTGCACAGAATCAGCAGATTATGTTCAGGCTCAGCAGACACTGCACTGGCTGGCTGCAGCAGCCACCCTCAGATCATGATAACCGATCTGACCATAGCACATAGTCAGTGACTGACATATGTCAGATTTTACCCACTTGGTCTGGAGAACAACTACACCGGCATCCTCAGTGACACACTGCCCACACTCCAAACTCCTCTACTTGAAGTTGTGTTCGCGCTCCAAAAACTTGCAAATGAGTCACGTGACTGCATTGGTGGGCGCAATAAGATAGCAGATCTGGTGCCCCCCTGCTGTAGGCGCACTAAGGCGGTTGCCCAGTCTGCCTTACTTAAGTGCCGGCCCTGAATATACTTATATTTGAAATAGCCTATACAGGCTTAATATACTTAACATTGACCTAATCTAATAACGTACCAGGCTAGGTTTGAGGCTATATCTGAAAGGTCTAAAGCAAAAGCTGCAACATTAGGCTCTATAGTCTTACAATAGTTATCTAATAAATATAGCCGTAATATGGGCTAAATAGTTATATATACTTATATATAATGAAACCTAATACAGGCTTTACTTTATATAATGTAGCCTAATACAGGGAAATATACTAAATTTAGTATAACCTAATACAGCCCATTATAAAATGTAGCCATAATACCGGCAAATATACTTAAATTTTACTATAGCGTTAATATATATAGCCTAATACTATAGTGTTAATATATATAGCCTAAAAATTAGTAAAACCTGAATAATAATGTAGCCTTAACATAGGCTAATATACTTAAAGGGACACTGAACCCCATTTTTTTATTTTGTGATTCAGATAGAGCATGCAATTTTAAGCAACTTTTTAGTTTACTCCTATTATCAAACTGTCTTCATTCTCTTGGTATCTTTATTTGAAAAGCAAGAATGTAAGTTTAGATGCCGGCCCATTTTTTGTGAACAACCTGGGTTGTTCTTGCTGACTGGTGGATAAATTCACCCACCAATAAACAAGTGCTCTCCAGAGTGCTGAACCAAAACTTGGCTGGCTCCTTAGCTTAGATGCCTTCTTTTTCAAATAAAAATAGAAAGAGAACGAAAAAAAATTGATAATAGGAGTAAATTAAAAAGTTGCTTAAAATTGCATGCTCTATCTGAATAATGAAAGAAAAAAATTGGGTTCAGTGTCCCTTTAAATAACAATCTAAACACAGGCTATTATATAAAAAAGCCTTAATATAGGCTAAAATACTATCTTTAATAACCTAAAGAAGGCTTATCATATAATATAGTCTAAATGTTGGCTAATATACATATATAATAACCTTATACAGGATTATTGGATGATAAAGCCTTAAAATTGGTTAATATACTTATATTTAATATCCTAAATCAGGCTTATTATATAACATAGCCTAATGAAGATTGATACCAATATTTAATAAAGTCTAAAAATAGGCAAATAAACCTATATTAAACCTTAAAATAATATAACTAAAATATAAGCTAATATCTCAAATATAACATAGCCTTAAAGGCTTAAAAATATAATACAGAAATTAATATCTAAACTAAAAAATTTTTCAAAAGAAATAAAATAGCCCCCTTGCTTTATTATAATAAAGAAGAAAATATAGAATAAATAAAATGCTAAAGAAAGTATTCTTTTACACAGGTCCAAAAGTACTGTGTTAAAGTAAATAAATAAGAAAAAGTTAGCTAAACCTAGAAAATAAGATTAAATTATAATTTACAGTGCTGCATAGACAGCAGTGCGCGCACCCCAGCATGCTGGAGAACATACTAGAAGGAAGGAGGCCTGCAGTACAATAGCGGTCACTCTAGAATGTAAACCTTCTAAATATAGGGAAAAAATGAAAAATAAAAGTATTCCCTAAAATGGATGCTCTAACTGTGTAAATAATCAGACCTTGAGGGGGAATAGAACCTGGGTTATCCAAGTGAAGGGGTTAAGTAGAAACCTCTAAGCTATGAAGGCTTAATATTGAAAGAATGTAAAACAGATATACATATAATGATGATGGCCTAAAAATAAAAAATTTAAAAATCGAATACTAATCCTTTGACTGTATTATAAACTGCTCGACCTCATTCTAAAGAAAACATATTTTAAATTTAGAGTGTGATCTACCACTACGCCACTTCAGCTACTTGGCTACTAAAGCTGTACTGTTACAATTTTAGCTTCGCTACTCTCCATAGCCTTGCCAAGAAGTGGTTCGCTCGGCCGACAGGCATAAGAGCTGGTAGGAGGAGCATCCACCCAGGCCCTGAAGTAGACCTGCGCAATGTAGAAGGTGGGAGGGGCGGTCCTTCCTGAGAACATGAGTCAGAGGGAGAAAGTGATCGGAGCGGTAAAGTATAAGGCCGCCAGATCACTGAAGGAAGGATGCCACTGCCACCAATGTAGGAGCTGGGATCGTTAGGAGGAGGAGGCCATGAATGGCCAGATTGCAGAAGCGATTATGAACGCAAGTCGAAACCTCCTCCCAACGATTCCAGAGAGATGGTAAGAATCCTGACCGGTCCGCAACTAGCAAATGGGCGACGATCGGGCAGGAGAACCATGAGCAGCGGGGAGTTTATAGAACTCTGCTGCAAAAACAATATCACCAACAATAAAAGGCATTACAGTTTAATATAGAGAAAAATAAACTCAAATAGCTATAAAACTTTACCCGGATTCATGTTTGCAGAACATGAACATAATAAATGCATAAATCTATAGAAGGCCTGAAGCCTGCATGTGCCGGAGGCCTAACAACGGGCCGCATGCCTGTTATACAAAATTAATACACAATTTATTAAATAAAATAAATAACTAAATAACTAAAGCTGAATAAAACTGAAGACAAAAGCCCTAAAAATTAGTAAGGCTAAAGAAGTAGAAGAATTAGACCAATATCATTAGAAAATATGGAGAGCGAAATGAATACATGACCTGCTGTTTGGAAGCAGCAAAGAAAAGAGGAAGTGCTGGATTTGTTCATTTCAGTTTATTAGACTGCTGTGTGCTGATTGGTGCAGCCTTGTTACTATGTTATTATAATTTTCTCTGTATGTTTTCTTTGCTGCTGTTTGGATTCAGTAAAGATTTGATGCAAAATATGAAGTCTCCTGTCCTGAGATTGTAATATGTTTAACTATGTGAAGGAAAAAACTACATTAAGCTTTCATTATTGTTTGTGCCTCATTTTCCTACAATTTCTGAGAATTAGACACTCAAGTGTAACCCTGGTACATAATCTGTCACAAATGTGACTTAGAGACGGTAATAAGATTCTGCATAGTAATGCAAGTTGCACTCCTTGTCTACTCCAATACCAAATTCAGATTGGCTCCTTCAAGTAAGGCAAATGGTGTGTGCATTTTTGGCTCATGAAAAATAAATGCAGCAGGGTGTTATATTCATTAAGTATTCACACTCCAGCTGTATTATGTTAATTTACTGCATGAGTAATGGAAACTGTGATGAGAGCAGGATGTGATGTCACTAGTTTGGGGGCGGGGCTTAGGTCCGGTAGTCTGTGTCGCAGTTAGTTAGTACAATCAACCTGAATAGATGTATGTTTCCATGCTCTGTAATAAAATAGAGTTGTACCATCATTGCTGTGTCCTGCATGTGTCCTGCATCTCATGACATGGAGCCAGAAGTTCTGGCCTGCACTTCTGTTCCTAATCGATGACGATGTCAAAGTTTACCCCACCTGAGTCTTTTGACTTCTCTCAGCCTGCAGCTTGGCCCACATGGCGTCAGCGCTTTCAGCGCTTCAGGATTGCTTCCAAGCTGGACAAGGAGAGTGGTGAAGTGCAAGTTAATTCTCTTTTATACTTTATGGGGAAAGATGTGGAGCCTGTGTTCAATGCTTTTACTTTCCAAGAAGTTGAAGAATTTAACTTTGATATAGTTATGGATAAACTCAGTGCCCACTTTGTGCCCAAAAGAAATGTGATTCATGAGAGAGCTTGTTTTCACAAATGTAATCAGCGTGTGGGAGAATCTGTGGAGTCATTTGTGCGCAGCCTGCATGAACTAGCTGAATTCTGTGAGTTTGGTGTTGCTAAAGAAGAGCAAATCAGAGACAGAATAGTTATTGGAATTGCAGATGCTGAAGTCTCACTGAAGCTGCAGTTAGAGCCTGATTTAACATTAGATGGGGCTATTAGGATGGCCCGCCAGAGTGAACTGGTGAAAAAGCAAAGTGCTGATCTGAGGTCTGAGAGTATTGTGGATGAAGTGCAACAGTCCAGGAAAACTGCTAGTGAAAGGCACAGTGTGAGCGGTAGATATAAAATAATGGATAGACCTAGAAGTGGATGGGCGCAGCATGCCCGATGTACACGGTGCTACCGTGCTCATGATCAGAGTGTTATATGCCCGGCCAGAGATAAAAGATGCAGTAAATGTAACAGAATGGGCTATTTTGAAGTGTTGTGTAAAACTGAATACATTAAGGAGATGCAGGTGGACAGTGAACAGGAGGGTCAGGAAGTGTCTTTTGTGGGGTCTGTTATGGAACGGTCAAGCTCAGAGGAAGATTGGAAGGTTACTTTTACTGTAATTGGAGACAAAGTTGATTTTAAGATTGACACAGGAGCAGATATCACTGTAATGTCTTTTGCTGCATTTATGAAACTGCCTCGACTGCCCCAGCTGGCGAAGGTTACTACAAATGTCCATAGTCCAGGTGGCCGCATTGATTGTGCGGGGAAATTTCTTGCCAGCTGTGCGTACAAGCAAAGAAAATTCACCATGTGGGTGCATGTGATTCGAGGCCAGTGTGTTAGCAATTTATTGAGCAGAAAAGCAGCCTGTGATTTGGGCCTCGTGGCCAGAGTAAATGAGATCTCCGAAGATATGTTTGGCGAATTGGGCCTACTGAATTGCAAGCCAGTTCGTATAGCACTTAAAAGTGACGCAGTCCCATACAGTATTTCTACTCCCCATAGAATTCTGTTCCCGCTCATGCCTCAAGTGGAGAAGGAGCTTATGCGCATGAAGTCTATGGGGGTTATTGAAGAGGTTGTTGAAGCAACTGACTGGTGTGCCCCCATTCTTCCGGTTGCAAAGAAAAATGGAAAGGTGCACATCTGTGTGGACCTGAAAAGGTTGAATGAGGCAGTGAAGAGAGAGAGATTTGTGCTGCCGACATTAGAAGACATAGCTCCAAAGTTGGCTGGGGCAAAGTTCTTTTCTACATTAGACGCTTCTAGCGGCTTTTGGCAGATCCCCCTGGATCCAAAGTGCCGCAAACTGACTACCTTTATCACACCGGTAGGTCGGTTTTGCTTCTGCAGACTCCCCTTCGGGATATCCTCTGCCCCAGAAATTTTTAAAAGGGAAATTAGTTCTCTCCTATGTGACCACGTGGGCACGGCAGTCGTCATGGACGACATTCTGATGTATGGGTCTACAGCGGAGGAGCATGATCAGTGTTTAAGTTGTGTGCAGCAGGCTATCAAAGAGTCTGGGCTGAAGTTAAATAAAGAGAAATGCAATTTTAGGAAAACTGAATTATGTTACTTTGGGCATATCATCAATGGGGATGGCATCAGATGAACAGATGAAAAGTCCTTCTGATGTACATGAGCTGAGACAGATATTGGGCCTTGTAAATTATGTGGGCAAGTTTCTTCCAGATTTATCAACAGTTCTACACCCTATCACAGAGTTGCTAAAGAAAGACGTTGCCTGGGTCTGGGGACCTTCACAAGAAAAAGCTTTTATGCAGGCCAAGTCCCTGCTGGGGTCTGCCCCAGTGCTGGGGTTCTACGACCCTTCCAAAAAGACTGTGGTTAGTGCTGATGCAAGCAGTTATGGGTTGGGGGCTGCTCTCCTGCAGTTAAATGAAAATAAACTACAGCCCATCGCCTACTGTTCCCGCACACTGACGGCTGTGGAGTCAAAATACGCTCAAATTGAGAAAGAGTGCCTGGCTGCAGTTTGGGCCTGTGAGCGCTTTCAGCGTTATCTAGTGGGTTTGGATAAATTTAGTCTAGAGACTGACCAAAAACCGCTAGTCCCTCTAATCAACTCTTATGATATCGACAAAACACCCTTAAGATGCCAGAGACTTTTAATGAGACTGCTCAGGTTCAATGTTCAGGCAGTGCATGTGCCGGGGAAACAACTGGTTGTGGCGGATACACTATCCAGGCTCCTGCTGGCTGCTGCTGAAGAATCCTCCACTGAATTTGATGTGAAAGTGTATGTTGATTCAGTTCTGGCCTCTAAGTCCATTTCTTCGAGGAGATAATTTCTCTGGAGGAGATAAAGAAAGAGACATATTTGGACACAGATCTGCAAGAGGTTATAAAGTACATAAAAGAAGGCTGGCCCGAGAGCTGGGCAGCCTGGATGTCTTTAAGTTCTTACCAGCCAGAGAGGTCGCAGCTCATGGAGCTGGAGGGTTTGGTGCTGTTCCAAGACTGCATCGTAATTCCTGTCAGCATGAGGAAGGAGATGTTAAACAGGATTCACGATGGCCACCTAGGCATTACAAAGTGCAGAGAAAGGGCAGCTACAGCTGTGTGGTGGCCTGGGATCAGCTCCGACATTGCAAATCACGTGTCTAAATGTGCCTTTTGCCGGGAACGCCGGCCTACTCAGAGAAGGGAACCCTTGATTTCTACTCCGCTGCCTGTGGGGCTGTGGCAGAAAATAGCTGCTGATTTGTGTGAACTGCACGGGAAAAAGTTCCTTGATGTGATCGACTACTATTCCAGGTATTTGGAAATTGCACCTCTGAATGATATCACAAGTCAAGCCGTTATCATTCGTCTGAAGAGCTTGTTCGCCCGGTGGGGCATTCAAATGGAGCTGGTGAGTGATAATGGTATGCAGTTCGATTCTACAGAGTTCAGTGCTTTCAGCAGGGAATATGACTTTGTACATTCCACGTCAAGTCCACATTATCCGCAGACCAACGGAATGGCTGAAAGGGCAGTTCAAACAACAAAATTCATTCTAAAGCAATCTGAGCCGTACCTAGCCCTCTTGTCATACAGGGCGATGCCCATTCAAGCCACCGGGTTTAGCCCAGCACAGCTGTGCTAGGACGCCAGATTCGCACCACTTTACCCTCAGTGGGTGTCTTCAAGCCGCTTGGCCCTGTTCCTCGGGACGAAGTCCTTAGGAGGGATGAAGAGGCCAAAAAGGGTTATCGTTTCTTCTACGACAGGAGACATTCTGTCAGGCCCTTACAGGAACTGAATGCGGGGCAAAGTGTCAGAATTAAACTGGATGATGAGAAGAAATGGAAGACGTCTGCTACGGTAATTGGACGCTCTCCAGAACCAAGGTCTTATACAGTCCTTACTGATGGAGGGACGGTTACACGCCGTAACCGAAGACATCTTCAGCCTGTACCTGAGAGTCTGGAACTGGATGCCTCAGTACCACCGCCGGTGGGATCCCCTGTTCTAAGAGAGATGCCTTCCCCTCAGCAAGATCACAGCGGGGATATATCTTTGGCTTCAGCGGACTCTTATTCACCATATTCTGTATCAGAGGACAGTTCATGCAAAGTTACATCAAGCGGAAGAGTGGTGAAACCTCCGGCCCGATATAGGGACTGACTTTAGCTAGAACAGTGACCGGAAGTATGGGCAGAATAATCCCATGGTCACTGTGGACTAGGGTAGTCTACCCCGATGACCAAGTCAGGATGTAATTTATGTATTTATATTTTCTGAACCTATTTGTTTATATATTGTTCGAAAAAAAATGTTGTATACTCTGTTCGTATACCTTGTTATTTGTTATATTCAAATGTATGCTTCGCCTTTGAAAAAGGGGAATATGTGATGATAGCAGGATGTGATGACACTAGTTTGGGGGTGGGGCTTAGGTCCGGTAGTCTGTGTCACATTTAGTTAGTACAATCAACCTGAATAGATGTATGTTTCCATGCTCTGTAATAAAATAGAGTTGTACCATCATTGCTGTGTCCTGCATCTCATGACAGAAACTCTTACTCTTATGTCCCTTAAAGGGCCATTATAGTGTTAAACTGACATGCTTTCATTTGTTAGAGCAAGTCGTTCAACACTAGCACTGTTGGTCCTGATTAGATGCTGATTGGTGCCTGCACTTATTTTGTCTCTTGTGATTGGCTAACTAGATGTGTTGAGCTATCTGCCAGTAGTGCAATTCTGTTCCTTCAGCAAAGGATAACAGGAAAATTAAACAAATTTGATAATAGAAGTTGGAAAATTGTTTAAAATTGTATATTCTATCCAAATCATGAAAACATTTTTTGGAGTTTCCTGTCCCTTTAACTAGTCACCATATATATACACCAGTAAAACTGCCAGTAAAAGTAATCAAGTAACCTTGATCTTTCAATTTTTTTTAATGAAATTTAAGCAGTTCAGCTCTAGTTAAATGTCAAAGATGTAAGTGGTAAACTGCCAGACTTAAAAGGGATATGATTTCCTAGCCATTTCACCTTGAAATCCAATAGCTTCTCAAGCCCTCCGTGAGATTAATTTTACAGTCTAATCACGGACGGCTATCTAGGTAGAAAGACTGAGGAAGCACAGGGACTACCCACACATGCACACTGTAAATCCACTGACACCACAAATCACCTCACATGTGCAATTTGATACTGCCGTAGTCAGACTCATTACTGACGTCAATAGCTCTGATAGTAAATGCCGCCTGGCAAGAACTCACACATGCCCCTCAAGTGCAGTGAGTGAGTATGAAGCTGCGACAAGCAAGAGAGGAAAGCATCCCTTAGACCACTGGTTTTCAAACCTGTCCTCAGGCCTCCCCAACAGGCCAGGTTTTCTGGATTACCTTGGATGAGAGCAGGTAAAACAACCATATGTACTAATCAGCTGATTATTTCACCTGAGCTCTATTTCAGATATCCTCAAAGTGTGGCCTGTTAGGGAGACCTGACGACAGACAGCCTATATGGTTATAATGATTTACATAAACAACGTGATCCTAAGGTTTCAACTTTGGCAAAAGGCAGAGACAGAAAAAGTTATCTGCCTTGTCTCCTTAGCACAGTGTCTGCTTGGCTGACTGATTTGTCCTGAGAAGATTTGTGGTGGTGGTGGTGGTGGGGGGGGGGGAATGAGCAGCTGTGGTATCCGGCAGTTCGCTTTGCTACAGAGAAGGGGATAAATGTTGTGCTTACATAATTTATTAACTACATGAGAGGGCAAGTGCTCAAGAGGAGGCTGTCATTGGAGCCCTTGAGGAGGACAATTTTATAAATGTTTTTATCTATAGCAGATCTTCTTTTTTTAACTGTTAGCAACATATTTGTAAACTTTGAGATACAAATAATAAAGGGCACTGTATTTTAAAATACTATTTTATCAAACCTTCACAACCCTTTAAGCAAACAAGTTTAGATTACCAAAAAACTGAAAAATAATCTACATCTCAGAGTTATAAACAAAGGAGAATACATAGGGCTAGAATAAGAGTGGCGTGCTGTTGTGCACGAGCGATAAGAGGAAGTAGCATGCATATTACAATTAAATGTAACATGCGTTGGGATGGCGCAAACTCAGGCTCGAGGTTACCCATATACACATATACATACAGTACTGGTCAAAAGTCTTAGGCCACCATTTTATTTGTTGTTTTAGTTTAATGACCTTATAAAACTATTTCTCAGTCTCTTTATTAGAATACAACCAGAAAACAAGATATTTGTATGAATACAAGGTGAATGAAGGATTACTCGGCACTCTGTGCAGTGATTAAAATCTTTTTCCTTTATTAGTGAAAAACCAGTTAAAAAACAGGTATCAGCGCCTGCATCCAAATACTGTGTACAGCACACTTTAGGTAAGCAGTAGGTTGGTGGTCATTAATCACTATTTGTATGCAGTATTAAAAAACAGATACAAATCTGAAAAAAATGCTTATATAGGTTAAAGTGGCAAGTATTTAGTGTGACCTCCCCTTACACTTGAGCAATAGCAGGAACCTGGCTCTCATAAGCCTAAATGAAATGGAACCCTAATTAATGTCATGGCAAACACCTGTATTTTTCCTACTATTTCATGTCAAAATGACTGCTGTAAAAACAGTCTATTACACCAGGTTTGTGCAAGACATGTTTAAGCATTACATACACATGTGGTATGAGTTTATTTCATAATTGCTAATAAGCGCTAAAAAGTACAAGAAAGTACTAGAAAGCTAAGGGTTAAACTCTGAGTAGGATGCTACTAGGTTAGAAAAATAAATAAATATGTTCTGACTCATGTTTCCAATATAACATATATAACATTTAATAAAACATAAAATAGGTTATCCAATATGGCGGATAATAATAAAACAAAAATGCTTATATTGAGAACGTCTCCTCTAAAAGTAATTATCCAGATATAGGACAATATTTAAAAAACAGACTGTGAATGGATGTCTTGAATTTGTATTCAATGCAATGCCATGGGAAATGACTGATATTTGAACGATGATTGTATAATTCGCAACATAAATGTCAATCTGTAATGGATTCCAACAATTTGTCAGATGGCAACAATGTTACCTCCATGTACCCATATGTGAATACTGTAACAGTCACTCTGGGGATGTTAGCAGTCTCGTCCCAACTCTGTGACCTCCGGTTGTTTTCAGTCTTGGATGTGTGTTTGTACGCAATGCGTGTCTCTCCTCCACACTTCCAGTTCAAGTGGGGTCTTTGAATTGTGACTATGTCACGGAATGGATCAAGTAGGACAGATCTTTTTGTAAGTGGCAGATCTCCAGGGCTACCGGTACCTTACGAACTTAGTTCACGGATACTTGTCTGTCTGAATTGTAGATTAGCAACAATTTCTTTATACTCTGCGCAGAGTGTTAATTTGCCTGGGAAGTCCTTAGACCCCTTAGATTTTGTCGACACGTTTCACCTATAACTAGACTTTTTCAAGACTGATTTCTATGGGGACATACTCCAGTTTAAATACCCCTCCCTGCATTTTGATTGTTTGGACAATTTACCAATCCGGATTACTGAATTTAAGGTGATATTGATATTTTGTACGTATTCATTTCTTTAAGGTGGTATGAGTATACTTGCCCTGATATTACTTATAATTTTATATTTAACACATAATATAACACCCAGAAAGACAATGTGAAATTAATAATTAAAAATTAAAAATTATAGATTAGTTCAGTTACAGCTAATTTGTCACAATACATAGATATTCAGCTACAAAAAATATGTAAAGGAACTATCAACTTAGTTAAAAGATACAGCACAAGTACTATCCATGTTGGAGAATTTAAACTGGGATGGCAATTATACACTAGCGATTTATGATGTCACGGCCCTATATACAAGTATCATACATGAAAAGGGTTTGGAAGCCATTACATTTTATCTAGCTGGAGATATAAATATGTTACAGAAACAAAAAGACTTTATCCTAAAGGGGGTAGAATTTATACTCAAACGAAATGAAAGGAACAGCTATGGGCACGAGGTTCACGCCACGAGGTTCACGCCTAGCTATGCCAATTTATTTATGGGCTTATGGGAAAAAAAGATTCATAGAGTCCTATGAGCTAGGCACGAACCTTGTGCTCTTTAAACGTTACATTGATGACGTGCTGATTGTGTGGAAGTGAGACAAAGATGGCTTAGTTACAATGTTTAAAGATATGAATACAAATACTGATGAATTAGAATTCACTTATAAGATCAGTAAAGATAAGGTAACCTTCCTAGATTTTGATATTTTTGTAGAAGATAAAGTTGTATACATTAAAAATCACTTCAAAGAAGTGAAAGCAAATAATGATGTGTTTTCAGCTAGTTGCCACTTACCAATGTGGATCAATAACATACCAAAAGGCTAATGTTTCAGAATTAGTAGAAATTGCTCAAGACTAACTGACTATGAGACCCATATGAAAACCTTGGAAGATTGCTTCCTCGAAAAAGGATATAATCAAGGGGTAATAACAACAGCTATAGAATATGGGAAATAAATTAATAGCAAATGCAGACAAAAGATTGTGAATAGTGAAAGTGGCAATACAAAGCTAAAGGTTCCATTTATAACCAATTTTAACAGTGACTACAAAATAGTAGAAAAAATGGTTAGAAAACATTGGCACCTGATAAAGGATGACCCAATTATAGAAGAACAGATAACAGACAGACCAAGTTTTATATACAGAAGGGCAAGAAATATGAAAAGCATATTAGCCCCTGGTGAACTCAAAAAAACACATGACATGATATAGATCTAAGAGGTAGACAAATCATGGGATTCTACCCATGTTATAGCTGCAAAGCCTGCAAGCACAGTAGTAAAATAAAAGAGATACATTCAGTGAGTAACAACTACAAACATCAAATTACTGATACTATACTGATACTATAAGATGTAGTGACCAAGGTGTTTTATATATATATATATATATATATATATATATATATATATATATATATATATATATATATACTTCAATGTACATGTAAATTACAATATTTGGGGGAAACGACTAGATGCCTCCGCACTCGTATTCAAGAGCACCTATGGAATATAGACAAAGGTGAACAAGAGACCCACCTATATGAACACTTTAGACGAGTACATAAAAACAACATTAAAGATTTATCCTATTGGGGCATTAAAAAAGTTAAAAAAAAACAGTGGAGGGGAGGTAACTTTGAAAAATTACTTTTAAAGAAAGAAGCATAGTTTATTTATAATATGGGAACCTTTTATCCCAAAGGTCTAAATTCAGAACTTGACCTAAGCCCCTTTATATTAGACTGAACATGCTGTCTAGCTATTTTACAACCTGTGATGTGTAGTTTCAATTATGCTCTAAATTTTATAGTTTGATTGAATATACCTTTGACTATATAACCGATACCAAGCATGAGTACTATGGTAGAGTGGATTCAGACCTTTATATTAAGGGCCCTATCTATACCTAAACCTAAACAAATTTGCAGATAGCCCTGTACCTAGAGTAGTATTACTTTATATGCTCCCTATATAGTTTACTCGTATACTGATTATACACTAAACTTTATTCGATGTCTAAGTGAAATTATTCTGAGTGGTTATTTCGTTAATCTTTAATTTTGAATTTTTTCATTTTGAATTATTCATTTCACATTGTCTTTTTGGGTGTTAGCTTATGTGTTAAATATAAAATTATAAGTAATTTCAGGGCAAGAATACTCATACCACCTTAAAGAAATGAATATGTACAAAGTATCAATACCACCTTAAATTCAGGAATCCGGATTGGTAAATTGTCCAAGGAAGCAAAGAGGGGTATTTAAACTGGAGTATGTCCCCATAGAAATCAGTCTTGAAAAAGCCAAGTTATAGGTGAAACGCGTTGACGAAATCTAAGGGGTCTAAGGACTTTCCAGACAAATTGACACTCTGTGCAGAGTATAAATACATTTTTGCTAATCTACAATTCAGACAGACAAATATCCGTGAACTTAGATCGTAAGGTACCGGTAGCTCTGGAGAACTGACAATTAAAAAAAACAGTGGAGGGGAGGTAACTTTGAAAAATTACTTTTAAAGAAAGAAGCATAGTTTATTTATAATATGGGAACCTTTTATCCCAAAGGTCTAAATTCAGAACTTGACCTAAGCCCCTTTATATTAGACTGAACATGCTGTCTAGCTATTTTACAACCTGTGATGTGTAGTTTCAATTATGCTCTAAATTTTATAGTTTGATTGAATATACCTTTGACTATATAACCGATACCAAGCATGAGTACTATGGTAGAGTGGATTCAGACCTTTATATTAAGGGCCCTATCTATGCCTAAACCTAAACAAATTCGCAGATAGCCCTGTACCTAGAGTAGTATTACTTTATATGCTCCCTATATAGTTTACTCGTATACTGATTATACACTAAACTTTATTCGATGTCTAAGTGAAATTATTCTGAGTAGTTATTTCGTTAATCTTTAATTTTGAATTTTTTCATTTTGAATTATTCATTTCACATTGTCTTTTTGGGTGTTAGCTTATGTGTTGAATATAAAATTATAAGTAATTTCAGGGCAAGAATACTCATACCACCTTAAAGAAATGAATATGTACAAAGTATCAATACCACCTTAAATTCAGGAATCCGGATTGGTAAATTGTCCAAGGAAGCAAAGAGGGGTATTTAAACTGGAGTATGTCCCCATAGAAATCAGTCTTGAAAAAGCCAAGTTATAGGTGAAACGCGTTGACGAAATCTAAGGGGTCTAAGGACTTTCCAGACAAATTGACACTCTGTGCAGAGTATAAATACATTTTTGCTAATCTACAATTCAGACAGACAAGTATCCGTGAACTAAGATCGTAAGGTACCGGTAGCTCTGGAGAACTGACAATTACAAGAAGATCCATCCTACTTGATCCATTCCGTGACATAGTTACAAGTCACAAAAAAAGGACGGAAAGGCCAAGAAAACTTTTAAAATCTGATGGGAAGTTTCTCAGAGTTTCTTCTTTGAGAAACTGGAAGAAGTCTGGCAAGGACTTGGCTCATCATCCGGCAGCTTCAACGGGATGCCAAGTTGACCCTTCTACAGTACGAAGAAGCTTGTTCAGGAATAGACTTTGTGAAAGGGTAGCAGCCAAGAAACCACTTTACAGAAGGGGAACAGGGTGAAAAGACTAAGATATGCTAAAGCTCACAAAGATTGGAATGAAGTTCAGTGGAAAAGAGTATTATGTAAAGAAAAATCCAAGTTTGAAATTTTTGGGTCCAATCATAAACAATATGTGAGAAGTAGGGCTGAGCGATATGGGGGGGATCGCAATTTTTTTTTTTTTAAACGCGATTGTGATTTAATTGTGATTTTTATATAAATTACTATAACACTAAATAATAATAACACTAATAATAATAACTACAATTATTATTATTATGTACAATTCACTTCACAATACATCCTACAAGCAACCCTTAATGAACATATATAAATAAAATATATCGTAAAATGTAATCAAACTCAATGTTATGCGTCACAGAAGTAAAAAAAGTTAAAAGAAGTTAAAAAAAAGTAAGGCAAAAAGTTTTTGTACAATACTAACTTTATTGCTCACAACTTTGAGCTGTCCCACCACCACACCACCGCTTGACCACCGCTACACCACCGCTTGACCACCACCACACCACTCCCAGATGACTTCCAGATAACTCCCACACACTCTACAATCTCTTCCAAAATGGCCTATATTTTCTAAATGGTTACATTTAGACACCAATCAGCAAGCGCTACACAGGTGCTGAACCAAAAATGGGCCAGCTCCTAAGCTTACATTCTTGCCTTTTCAAATAAAGATACCAGGAGAATGAAGAAAAATTGACAATAGGAGTAAAATAGAAAGTTGCTTAAAATTGCACGCTCTATCTGAATCATGAAAGTTTAATTTTGACCAGACTATCCCTTTAATAAATAGACCAAAAAATATATATGGATGGTCATTTAAACGTTGCTAAAACAACAAAGCTGGTGCTGGCTTAAGACTGTTGCATAGTACTGTATTTATGTATCTTTATGTGTATTTATGTATTTACAGACTGTGGTAAGGCCCTTGCAGGAATAATCACTTTAGCACAGAATATAGTTTCTTTAGGCTGTTTTATTAGTATTAATTATTTTAACATGAAGTGTACTTCCCCTTTAATTCATATATAATACAAACAAAATCCTACTCCTCTTTAGGAGACTTACTACACATGCAATATCTTTCCTTAATAAACAATACTAGGCAGCTAAGCTGGTACTAGTTAACAAAACAAATCAAATAAAGCAGAGTAATTATTATTATTGCTTAGCAGTTTCTTGCCAATTCTGTATAACTCCTACTTTGTTGCACTGGGGTTTCACTAACCTCCTTCCCACTACGTAGCCTAAATAGTTAGCCTCTGCCAATCCAATAAAACATTTGGAGGGGTTGGTGTTAACCCAGCTTTCAGGTGCCTACCACTGCCTCTACTTTCTGCAAATGAGAGTCCCTGTCTGTGCTATGGATTATAAAAACATCTAAGTACACAGCGGAATATTGTTCATGTGGTCTTAATAATTTATTCATGAGTCTCTGAAAAGTGGCTGTAGCTCCATGGAGACCACAGGGCATCACTTTATATTGAAATAAATCATCTGGGGTTACGAAGATAGTTTTCTCTTGGGCATGCTTTGTGAGGGGTATCTGCAAATACCCTTTTGTCAGATCCAATGTGGAAAGAAATCTGGTGTTAGCTAGTTTCTTTACTAGCTTGTCAACCAGTGTCATTGGGTAGGCATCAAACTTTGACACTTTATTAAATTTCCTAAAGTCATTACAAAATTGGATAGAATCCGGTGTAGGTGCCAAAAAAATTGGGCTAGACCAATTACTATGTGAATCTTATATCCCATCTAATTCAAGCATTTTCCTAACCTCTGCTCATACAGTCTTCCTTTTTGCCTCAGGAATCCTGTATGGTTTTAACTTAAGGGTTACCCCTGGTTCAGTAGAAATATCATGGGCAATTTCTTGTGTTCTGCCTGGCATAGGTGAGAAACATCCTTATTCCTTTCCAACATTTCCTTAACTTCCATTACTTGTTCAGGTGTTAGCTCTTGGGAAATAGTTACTGCTTGTTTTGAGAATTGAGGCTCAGACCTGGTATTATCTAACTGGGCTACCAATGCTTCTCTATCCCTCCATGGCTTTAGAAGATATACATTGAATATTTGCTCTTTCCTACAATGGTCAGACTGAATAGCTCTATAATTCACAGGGCATATATTTTCTATAATTTCTTAAGGTTCCTGCCAAAGAGCCAAAAGCTTACTCTCAGCTGTAGGAAACAAAACCATTACTCTGTCACCCTGTTTAAATTGCCTTACAGTAGCACTCTGATCATACTAACATTTATGGGCACCCTGAGCTATTCCCATATACTGATGAACCAGGGCAACAGCATGATCCATGCTCTCCTGCGTCTTATCTATATTCTGCAACACATTAGTACCTGGTACTACCTGCTCCTCCCAAGTTTCCAACATTTATTTCCAACATACCTCGTGGATGTCGAGTCAACCATACAAAAGTTCAAATGGAGAAAAAACAGTTGAGCACTTGAGATTTTCACGGACTGCAATAAGTAAGGAAGAAGTTGACCCCAAGCCTTTCCATCTCTACTAAACCTCTATACTAGCCCATCTGTCTGTGGGCGATATACTGAGATTTTAAAAACCAACTATTTTGCTTTGTTTTTAGCATTAGCCTTTAATGGAATGGCCTCAGGGTACCGAGTTGCCTAATCAACTATAACAAGAATGTATTGGTGACCACAAGCTGATTTCTCTAATGGGCCTACCAAGTCCATCCGATCCTATCAAATGGTACATCAACAATTGGGAGAGGTATAAGTGGAGCCCTTAACTTGGGTTTTGAGGATAACAGTTGGCACATTGGGCAGGAAGCACGATATTTCTTTATTTCTTCATAAACCCCTGACCTAAAGAACCTCCTCAGGACCCTTTCTTGAGTTTTCTCTATCCCCAGATGTCTACTCAGAAGATGTGAATGGGCAAAATCTAAAACCTTCCTAGTATGAGAGGAAGGCACAACTAGCCCTTCTATCTGTTGACCCTTACTCTGATATTACTTTGTACAGAAGATCTTTTAAACCATAAAATAGGGGTATGCACCTTTTGTTTGACCCACTACAGATGCCCAATTAATCTCACAGGACTACAGCTTCAAGCACAGCTTAAAGGGGCACTAGATTTTTCTTAGCATAAATGTTTTGTAGATGATCCTTTATTATAGCCCATACAGTTTTGTTTTTTTAAAATGGATAGTTTTGATTATTTTTAAATAACATTGCTATGATTTTCAGACTCCTAACCAAGCCCCAAAGTTTTAGGAGAATACTGATGTATACCTACTCCAGCTTCCTTCTGTTTGTGTAAAGGGTCTTTTCATATGTGAAGGAAGGGGGAGGGTCTGCTATTTCCCACATGCAGTGGGTGTTCCAGTAACCCTTTAAACAGCTAAACTGGAAGCTTCTAAGTAAGTTTTTAAACAGTTTTATGCTGGATTTTTATATCAGTATCTGTGCATATTATTGTTTATAGTAGTGTCTATTACTTGCAGTTATATGAAAATTGGTGTATACTGTCCCTTTAATACTGTCCGAAGAAAGCAAGCCTGTGAAGAGAAGACTTTAAAGAGCCACTAAACCCAAAATCTTTCTTTCATGATTCAGATAGAGAATACAAATTTAAACAACATTACAATTTACTTCTATTATTTATTTTGCTTCATTTTTTAGATATCCTTAGTTGAAGAAAAAGAAATTCACATGGTGAGCCAATCACACGAGGCTTCTATGTGCAGCAACCAATCAGCAGCTACTGGGCATATCTAGATATGCTTTTCAGCAAAGAATATCAAGAGAATAAAACAAATGAGATAATAGAAGTAAATTAGAAAGATGTTTAAAATTGCATTCTCTTTCTAAGTCATGAAAGAAAAAATGTGGGTTTCATGGCCCTTTAAGCTGCAGGTTTGAGAAGCTGAGTGGCAGAAGGAAACTCATTGCTAAGATGGCAAAATAAGAAAGAAGAGGCTTGTTTGGGCAATGAGGCACCACCAGTTGTCTACTGAGAACTGGAAGAAGGTCTTATGGACCAATTAATCAAAATTTGATATCTTCAGTTCATCATGCAGGGTTTTTGTATAGCATTGAGCAAGAAAAAGTATGGATGAGGAAATCTGATAGTCTTTGGCGCAAGCAAAAATTTTTTACTTTCAACTTGTAATATGAGTACGTAAAGAGCTTTCATCTAGCGTAGTTAGAGAGGGAGAGATAAAAAGCGCTCCACTTGTAATATAGCCCTTAATGATTTATTTTTATTTATTTTTATTTCCAACTATTATTTCTTCTATGCTTTAATTACATTAAGTACATTGAGACATAAAACCGCATAAATGTAAATTTAAAGGGACAGTAAACGTAGTAGACAATGTTACATAATTCTGCACTATATGTGGTATGGGAGGGAGTCTCATCCCTCAGACGGCCTATATATATGTTTTTAAAATAAAGTTTTTTATTCACTCCATAAAATCCACTGTGCTCTACTTTTTAAATACCTACACTATAGAGTCCTGCACCCCCCCCCCCCCCTAGTTGGCTGTTTTTGGTGAGAATGCAGACCTAATTTTTTTATTTAATATTTATATATATAAATAAAAACAAAGTCCATACATAATTGGTTGCATATTTCTTTTGGAAAGCTCTAAAGTCACTAAAGGCACCTGTTATGAAATCAATGTGTTATGTAGTTTTGGGGTTCCCACATATTTCAAACTAAAAAAGCTGAAAAAAAAGAGTATATTTATGTACTTTAGCTTCAGTACAGTTGTAGTAGAAAAAGTGTCAAATAAAGGTAAACTTTACTCACAATTCACAAGAGCAAAGTAATATGCAGTTTTGCCGTAAAGCTGAAGTATTCACATTTAGGGCTAGATTATAAATGGAGCGCAAAATAGCGCTACTTGCTCTCCACTTATTTTTGCATTCCCCATAGAAGTCAATAGAGAATTTTTTTTTTTTAAAAACTAACACCCATCACACATATAACATTGCATATTCACATTAACAAATGTGAAATATTTACAGTATATACATAGTAAAAATCTTTATGAAATATGAATATTGCATAAATATGTGTTATGCTGTTTTTCTGCTTAATGGCAAAGGGATATAATGCACTTATATATACTGTATGTTTTTATATGTATACATATATATTAATATTTGTATATGTGTTTATATGACTGTAAATACATATAAACACATAAATACATTAACATATATGTACACATATATAAACATATGTATATACATACATCGGGGCATATTTATCAAGCTCCGAATGGAGCTTGATGCCCCTTGTTTCTGGCGAGCCTGCAGGCTCGCCAGAAACAGCAGTTATGAAGCAGCGGTCACAAAGACCGCTGCTCCATAACCTGTCCGCCTGCTCTAAGCAGGCGGACAAACATCGCCGGAAATCAACCCGATCAAGTACGATCGGGTTGATTGACACCTCACTGCTGGCGGCTGATTGGCCGCGAGTCTGCAGGGGGTGGCGTTGCACCAGCAGCTCTTGTGAGCTGCTGGTGCAATGCTGAATACGGCGAGGGTATTGCTCGCCGTATTCAGTGAGGTCTGTCGGACTTGATCCGCACTGTCGGATCAGGTCCGACAGACCTTGATAAATAGGGGCCATCATCTTTAGACATGTTTATGTATGTCTCTCAATGTTAAAGCCAATTGCTTGCCTTTTTTTTCTAACACCCAAGATTGCATATATTTGAGCCCTTATAACTTTTGTGTGCAATATTTTTTTAAATAATTTTTATTAGACATTGTTAATATGAGTGTAACTGTACACGCATTCACGTTTTTTCAAGACTTGTAATATCGGGGCAATGAAAATTGCTTGTGAAAAGTCCAAATCGCTCGTGGAAAAGACAGAGAAACTTGTAATCTTGCCCTTAATAAATTCTAGCTAGAATGAAGCATTTAAAGAAAAGATTAGTCTGAGAATAACATGTAGATGTATTTTTTTACAGTTTCATTAGCTGTTTAAATATTAGCAAAACAAGAGCAAAGTTTTAGTGTATATAAAACAATGGGAACTGCCATGTTATAAGTTTAACTTAGGTTTCCTTCTCTGCTGTGGCCAATTAGAGACAGTTATAAATAGGTCACTAGAGAGTGCAGCCAATGGCCTCTATTTATCAAGCTGTCAACCGCAAATACGCTGGAATTCCGCAGCGTAATTGTGGAGAGCTTGATTTGCCTCATTTAGCAAAGGCTACAGACTGGCAAAAGTATTTTGTGATGTAACATACGATCCGCCGGTCTCAGTCCAAAACAGATCGATGCTTACGTCATTACAGATGTTCCGAATACAAATTCGGCACTATCTGACTACTTTTGCTAGTTAACAAAAATCTACCAGGTACGCCCGCCACTATTCCGGCCCAGCGTACCTGGTTTTCAATCCACCATGCTACAGGAATCAATGGGAGTCTGAAAGCAGCGAAAGCTTATGTTCGCTGCTGCCCGATATCCCATTGATTCCTATAGGAGAATAAAAGTTATGTTTACACCTAACACCCTAGCATAATCCCCGAGTCTAAACACCCCTAATCTGCCGCCCCGTCATTGCCGCCACCTACTTATTAACCCCTAAACCGCCGCTCCCGGACCCCGCCGCAACGAAATAAACTTACCGCCACCTACATTATGTTATTAAACCTAATCTGCCGCCCCCTACACCGCCACCACCTACATTACATTTATTAACCCCTAATCTGCCGCCCCCAACGTTGCCGCCACTATTCTAAATGTATTAACCCCTAAACCTAAGTCTAACCCTAACACCCCCTAACCTAAATATTATTTAAATAAATCTAAATAAAAATTAATATTATTAACTAAATAATTCCTATTTAAAACTAAATACTTACCTGTAAAATAAACCCTAACCTAGTTACAATATAACTAATAGTTACATTGTAGCTAGCTTAGGGTTTATATTTATTTTACAGGCAAGTTTGTATTTATTTTAACTAGGTAGAATAGTTAGTAAATAGTTATTAACTACCTAGATAAAATAAATACAAAAGTACCTGTAAAATAAAACCTAACCTAAGTTACAATAGCACCTAACACTACACTACAATTAAATAAATTCCCTACATTAAATGCAATTAAATAAATTAAATACAATTAGCTAAATTACTAAAAAAAAAACACTAAATTACAGAAAATAAAAAACAAATTATAAGATATTTAAACTAATTACACCTAATCAAAATAAAAAAGCCCCCCCCCCCCCTACCAAAATAAAAAAAACCCTATCCTAAACTAAACATTGCCCCAAAGTAATCAGCTCTTTTACCTGGAAAAAAATACAAACAACCCCCCCAACAGTAAAACCCACCACCCACACAACCAAATAAATTACTAACTAAAAAAACCTAAGCTCCCCATTGCCCTGAAAAGGGCATTTGGATGGGCATTTCCCTTAAAAGGGAAGTTAGCTCTTTTACAGGCCCAAAGCCCTAACCTAAAAAATAAACCCGCCCAATACACCCTTAAAAAAATCCTAACACTAACCCCATGAAGATTCACTTACCAGGAGACGTCTTCATCCAAGCAGCAAGATGTCCTCAACGAATCCGGCAGAAGTGGTCCTCCAGACAGGCAGAAGTCTTCATCCAGACGGTATCTTCTATATTCATCCTTCCGGCGTGGAGCGGGTCCATCTTCAAGACATCCGACGCGGAGCATCCTCTTCCAACGACGTCTTCTTGCTGAATTAATATCACTTTAAGTGACATCATCCAAGATGGCGTCGCTTCGATTCTGATTGGCTGATAGAATTCTATCAGCCAATCGGAATTAAGGTAGAAAAAATCCTATTGGCTGTTCCAATCAGCCAATAGAATGCAAGCTCAATCCTATTGGCTGATTGGATCAGCCAATAGGATTGAACTTCAATCCTATTAGCTGATTGCATCAGCCAATAGGATTTTTTATACCTTAATTCCGATTGGCTGATAGAATTCTATCAGCCAATTGGAATTGAAGGGACGCCATCTTGGATTACGTCACTTATAGGTACCGTCATTTAGTGTTAGTCATCGGATGGAAGAGGATGCTCCGCGTCGGATGGCTTGAAGATGGACCCGCTCCGCTCTGGATGGATGAAGATAGAAGATGCCGCCTGGATGAAGACTTCTGCCCGTCTGGAGGACCACTTCTGCCCGGTTGGGTGAAGACATCTCAAAGTAGGGTGATCTTCAAGGGGTTAGTGTTAGGTTTTATTAAGGGGGGATTGGGTGGGTTTTTGAGTAGGGTTGGGTGTGTGGGTGGTGGGTTTTAATGTTGGGGGGTATTGTATTTTTTTTTACAGGTAAAAGAGCTGATTACTTTGGGGCAATGCCCCGCAAAAAGCCCTTTTAAGGGCTATTTGTAATTTAGTATAGGGTAGGGATTTTTATTATTTTTTTATTTTTTTATTTTATTAGGGGGATTAGATTAGGTATAATTAGTTTAAAATTCTTGTAATTATTTTATTAGTTTCTGTAATTTAGTTTATTTAATTTAATTGTAATTAATTGTAGTTAGTTTAGGTAATTCATTTAATTATAGTGTAGTGTTAGGTGTAATTGTAACTTAGGTTAGGGTTTATTTTACAGGTAAATTTGTACTTATTTTAACTAGGAAGTTATTAAATAGTTAATAACTATTTAATAACTATTGTACCTAGTTAAAATAAATACAAAGTTGCCTGTAAAATAAAAATAAACCCTGAGATAGCTACAATGTAACTATTAGTTATATTGTAGCTAGCTTAGGGTTTATTTTATAGGTAATATTTAGTTTTAAATAGGAATAATTTATTTGATTGTAGTAATTTTTTTTTGATTATTTTAAATTATATTTAAGTTAGGGGGTGTTAGGTTTAGGGTTAGACTTAGGTTTAGGGGTTAATACATTTAATATAGTGGCGGCGACGTTGGGGACGGCAGATTAGGGGTTAATAAATGTAGGTAGGTGTCGGCGATGTTAGGGACGGCAGATTAGGGGTTAATAAAATTTAACTAGTGTTTGCGATGTGGGAGAGTGGCGGTATAGGGGTTAATATATTTATTACAGTGGCGGTGATGTCCGGTCGGCAGATTAGGGGTTAAAAATTTTATTTAACTGTTTGCAATGTGCGGGGGGGCCTCGGTTTAGGGGTTAATAGGTAGTTTATGGGTG
The DNA here is from genome assembly GCF_027579735.1 of Bombina bombina. Lineage (NCBI taxonomy): Eukaryota > Metazoa > Chordata > Amphibia > Anura > Bombinatoridae > Bombina > Bombina bombina. The sequence continues at coordinate 1,003,908,044 of NC_069501.1, read as the reverse complement.
TTAGTGTACTTTTTAGCACTTTAGTTAAGAGTTTTATGTTACGGCGTTAGCCCATAAAACTCTTAACTACTGACTTTAAAATGCGGTAGGAGTCTTGACAGGAGAGGCTGTACCGCTCACTTTTTCCAAGACTCGTAATACCGACGATAGGAAAATCCCATGGATACGCAATTGACGTAAGGGGATTTGCGGTATGCTCGAGTCGCCTGTACCTGCCAGACTCATAATACCAGCGGTTGTTAAAAAGCAGCATTGGGACCTCTCAATGCTGCTTTTTAAGGCTAACGCAAGACTCGTAATCTAGCAGTTAGTGTCTATAAAACAATGGGAGTTTCCATGTTGTAACTTAGGTTACTTTCTCTGCTGTGGCCAATTAGGGACAGTTATAAATAGGTCACTAGACTGTGCAGCCAGTGGCTGTGTGGAATATAACAGAGTTCTGCACTCCCATTTCTAACAGGAATTGAAAAGCTCACTATTTTAGAATGGAATGACAGGAAAAGGGGACATAATAAATAATGAAAGTATATTGCAGAGTTATTTTTTATATATATGATTTATCATTTTATATTAAAATCCCAAAGTGTTCAATGTCCCTTTAAGGGGTTAAAAGGCCAGTAAAATAAAAATTAAAAACTTACATTAATTTGATAGAGCATGGAGTTTTAAACAACTTTCCAATTTATTTATATGATACATTTTGCTTAGTTCTCTTGGTATCCCTCATTAAACAGTAATCCTAGGGGCATGATATTCAAAGCCATCGCCAGTGTTCTAAAGTAATCTGTTTACCGCGTAGGAATGTGTATACCACGTCACTTCCGGTGACGTGAATCAGCTGCTTGAGGTTTGTGACGCTCACTACGCATGCGCTAGAGGCCCAACCTTCTTAAAACAGCTGATGACAGACGGATGCATGACATCGGGTTTTACAAATGAAGTGTCAATGAGATGCTCGGTGTTCGCATGGAATGCACTCTCTGGTTTTAGCTATGAAGTGTCACTATGAGATGCTCGGTGTTCGCATGGAATGCACTCTCGGGTTTTAGCTATGAAGTGTCACTATGAGATGCTCGGTGTTCGCAGGGAATGCACTGATGATGATCTCAAAAAGGTCACATTAACCCCTTGGCTGTCCGCTCACCCTGAATTAAGTAACAATAAATTAACAAACCGCAACCTCACAACTATCACTGACGTGGAGGCAATAAACACTATGGTAGACAACTTAATTTTGAACAGTGGCAGACAGGGTGATAAGAAAGAGCCGCGGTCAGGTTCCTTTGTTGTCCTGTTCAGGTGGTAGACTTATTTTAGGAGCAAACACGGACATGATCTCTTTCCCAACACTGTAGATCTTGAAAATTCTATAAACCATCAAACCTTTCCACCCAGAACAGTATTGCTGTTATTATTATTAGTATTTTATCATTTTTTCATTTGTAATGGTACAATGTAAATCTTGCCGTTTAAACTGTCTCAATTTTATATAATTTCACAAAATAGCATCTATTTTTACACTCACTTACTTATGTATCTTTATTAGCTGAAAGGGGGATTGATATGAGCCCTTAGAGCAACAGTACATGAAATTAAAGGCACAGTGTACTGTAAAATCCCACCCCACGTTAATCAGGGAAGCAAACTAAGCATACAAACAAGGCGATGGCCCCAAACAGCAGCGTATACACCAGTTTTAAAATAAGTTGTCTACCAATGAGCTAATGCAATATCTGTTATCTCTGTATCAGCTGTTTGTAGGAGGTTGGCCCTCTACCGCATGCGCAGTGAGCGTCACAAACCTCCAGCAGCTGATTACACGTCACCGGAAGTGACGTAGGTCGCGCATTCTTATTGTAGACAACTTAATTTAGAACACCGGCATGAAAAAAATCACAAAGCATAAACATTTCTCTAGATAAAATTTGCTTTTCTAAATGATAAGACTTCTTTGATCATCTCACCTGAGCGGCGAGCTTTTGAATATCAAGCCCTAGGTGAACTCAGGAGTGTGCACGTATGTCTTAAAGGGATAATATACCCAATTTTTTTCTTTCATGATTCAGATAGAGCATGTAATTTTAAGCACCTTTCTAATTTACTCCTATAATCCATTTTTCTTTGTTCTCTTGCTATCTTTATCTGAAATGCAGGAATGCAAAGCTTAGGAGCCAGCCCATTTTAGATTTAGCACCTTAAATAGAGCTTGCTTATTGATGTCTACAATTGATGTCTACAATAAGCAAGCGCTACACAGGTGCAAATAAAGATAGCAAAAGAATGAAGAAAATAGATAATAAGAGTAAATTAGAAAATTGTTTAAAATTGCCTGCTCTATCTAAATCATGAAAGAAAAAAAAATGATGTTTAGTGTCCCTTTAAGCTATCAGGCAGCAGAGTTGGCAACGTTGTTTATAGCAATGTTGATAGCTGCAAACACTGCTGCCATAGGGGCCTAGTTATCAAGCCGTCAACCTCAAATACGCTACGTATTCCGCAGCGTATTTGTGGCGAGGCTGATTCGCCTTAGTTATCAAAGGCTCGAGACCGGCAAAAGTAGAATTTTGTGACGTAAACTTCGATCCGCCGGACTCAGTCCGACACAGATCGATTCTTACGTCACTCCAGATGTTCCGCACACAAGTGCGGCTCATTCTCACTACTTTTGCTAGCTATCAAAAAACTAGCAGGTACGCTCGGCACTTTTACGGCCCAGCGTACCTGGTTTTCAAAGCGCCAGCCTGGAGGCGGCGGATCCCATAGGAATCAATGGGAGTCTGACCATAGCGAAAGTACAAGTTCGCTGCTGACAGACATCCCATTCATTCCTATGGGAGCTGTCTACACCTAACACCCTAACATGTACCCCGAGTCTAAACACCACTAATCTGACCCCCCCTACACCGCCGCAACTAAATAAAGTTATTACCCCCTAAACCGCCGCTCCCGGAGCCCACCGCAACTATAATAAATGTATTAACCCCTAAACCGCCGCTCCCTGAACCCGCCGCAACCTATATTAAATGTATTAACCCCTATCCTGCCCCCCCTACACCGTCGCCACCTATAATAAATTTATTAACCCCTATCCTGCCCCCCACTACGCCGCCGCCACTGTAATAAAATTATTAACCCCTAAACCTAAGTCTAACCCTAACCCTAACGCCCCCCTAACTTAAATAATTAATTAAATAAATCTAAATAAATTAACTCTTATTAACTAAATGAATCCTATTTAAAACTAAATACTTACCTTTAAAATAAACCCTAATATAGCTACAATATAATTAATAATTATATTATAGCTATCTTAGGATTTATATTTATTTTACAGGTAACTTTGTATTTATTTTAGCTAGTTAGAATAGTTATTAAATAGTTATTAACTATTTAATAACTACCTAGCTAAAAGAAATACAAAATTACCTGTAAAATAAATCCTAACCTAAGTTACAATTAAACCTAATACTACACTATCATTAAATTAACTAAATAAACTACCTACAAATAACTACAATTAAATACAATTACATAAACTAACTAAAGTGCAAAAAATAAAAAAAGCTAAGTTACAAAAAATAAAAAAATAAGTTACAAACATGTTAAAAATATTACAACAATTTTAAGCTACTTACACCTAATCTAAGCCCCCTAATAAAATAACAAACCCCCCAAAATAAGAAAAATCCCTACCCTATTCTAAATTAAATAAATTTCAAAGCTCTTTTACCTTACCAGCCCTTAAAAGAGCCATTTGTGGGGGCATGCCCCAAAAAGTTCAGCTCTTTTGCCTGTAAAAGAAAAATACAACCCCCCCCAACATTAAAACCCACCACCCACATACCCCTAATCTAACCCAAACCCCCCTTACAAAAACCTAACACTAATCCCCTGAAGATCATCCTACCTTGAGTCGTCTTCACTCAGCCGAGCCACCGATGGAACTGAAGAGGACATCCGGAGCGGAAGAAGTTAATCCTCCAAGCGGCGCTGAAGAAATCTTCCATCCGATGAAGTCATCATCCAGGCGGCGCTGAAGAAGTCTTTGATCCGGCCGATGTCATCTTCCAAGAGGCGCTGAAGATGTCTTCTATCCGGGTGAAGTCATCTTCCAAGCCGGGTCTTGAATCTTCCTTCCGCCGACGCGGAACCACCTTCTTCACCGACGGACTACGACGAATGACGGCTCCTTTAAGGGACGTCATCCAAGATGGCGTCCCCTCAATTCCGATTGGCTGATAGGATTCTATCAGCCAATCGGAATTAAGGTAGGAAAATCTGATTGGCTGATGGAATCAGCCAATCAGATTCAAGATTCAAGATTCAAGTTCAATCCGATTGGCTGATCGGAACAGCCAATAGAATGCGAGCTCAATCTGATTGGCTGATTCCATCAGCCAATCAGATTTTTCCTACCTTAATTCCGATTGGCTGATAGAATCCTATCAGCCAATCGGAATTGAGGGGACGCCATCTTGGATGACGTCCCTTAAAGGAGCCGTCATTCGTCGTAGTCCGTCGGTGAAGAAGGTGGTTCCGCGTCGGCGGAAGGAAGATTCAAGACCCGGCTTGGAAGATGACTTCACCCGGATAGAAGACATCTTCAGCGCCTCTTGGAAGATGACATCGGCCGGATCAAAGACTTCTTCAGCGCCGCCTGGATGATGACTTCATCGGATGGAAGATTTCTTCAGCGCCGCTTGGAGGATTAACTTCTTCCGCTCCGGATGTCCTCTTCAGTTCCATCGGTGGCTCGGCTGAGTGAAGACGACTCAAGGTAGGATGATCTTCAGGGGATTAGTGTTAGGTTTTTGTAAGGGGGGTTTGGGTTAGATTAGGGGTATGTGGGTGGTGGGTTTTAATGTTGGGGGGGGGTTGTATTTTTCTTTTACAGGCAAAAGAGCTGAACTTTTTGGGGCATGCCCCCACAAATGGCCCTTTTAAGGGCTGGTAAGGTAAAAGAGCTTTGAAATTTATTTAATTTAGAATAGGGTAGGGATTTTTCTTATTTTGGGGGGTTTGTTATTTTATTAGGGGGCTTAGATTAGGTGTAAGTAGCTTAAAATTGTTGTAATATTTTTAACATGTTTGTAACTTAATTTTTTATTTTTTGTAACTTAGCTTTTTTTATTTTTTGTACTTTAGTTAGTTTATGTAATTGTATTTAATTGTAGTTATTTGTAGGTAGTTTATTTAGTTAATTTAATGATAGTGTAGTATTAGGTTTAATTGTAACTTGGGTTAGGATTTATTTTACAGGTAATTTTGTATTTCTTTTAGCTAGGTAGTTATTAAATAGTTAATAACTATTTAATAACTATTCTAACTAGCTAAAATAAATACAAAGTTACCTGTAAAATAAATATAAATCCTAAGATAGCTATAATATAATTATTAATTATATTGTAGCTATCTTAGGGTTTATTTTAAAGGTAAGTATTTAGTTTTAAATAGGATTCATTTAGTTAATAAGAGTTAATTTATTTAGATTTATTTAATTAATATTTAAGTTAGGGGGGCGTTAGGGTTAGACTTAGGTTTAGGGGTTAATAATTTTATTACAGTGGCGGCGGCGTAGTGGGGGGCAGGATAGGGGTTAATAAATTTATTATAGGTGGCGACGGTGTAGGGGGGGCAGGATAGGGGTTAATAGGTTTAATATAGGTTGCGGCGGGTTCATGGAGCGGCGGTTTAGGGGTTAAACTATTTATTTAGTTGCAGAGAGGTGCGGGATCAGCAGGATAGGGGTTAATAATTTTATAATAGAGGGCGACGGTGTAGGGGGGGCAGGATAGGGGTTACTAGGTATACTGTAGGTGGCAGCGGTGTCCGGGAGCGGCGGTTTAGGGGTTAATACATTTATAAGAGTTGCGGCGGGGTCTAGGAGCGGCGGTTTAGGGGTTAATACATTTATAAGAGTTGCGGCGGGGTCTAGGAGCGGCGGTTTAGGGGTTAATACATTTATAAGAGTTGTGGCGGGGTCTAGGAGCGGCGGTTTAGGGGTTAGTAACTTTATTTAGTTGCGGGGGGCTCCGGGGGCGCCGGTATAGGGGGTAGAACAGTGTAGTTTAGTGTGGGTGCTTAGTGACAGGCTAGCAATAAAGCTGGGAAAAAGCCGAAGGGCAGCGAGATCGGATGAGTGATAACTGTCACAGTCCGCTGCTCATCGCCCCGCGGCTTTTTGACAGCTTTATTTGATAACTTAGGCGAACGTATTCAAGGTCCGCGGCGGCGAAGGTAGGCGAGCTTAGGCGGACGTATTGGGCCGGCGAAGCCAGAAAAGTAGACGGCTTGATAACTAGCCCCCTTAGACTGCTAAATATACGAGCATGCTCCTGAGCTTCTATCAGCCTATCTAGGTTTAATATTCAACAAAAGGATAGAAAGAGAACACAGCAGATTTGATAATAAAAGTAGATTGGAAAGGTATTTAAAATAACATGTTCTGTCTGAATCATGAAAGTTTAATTTTGTCCTTTTCTATCCCTGTAACAACAATTCTAAGTACTGCTATTTCTAGGAGATGGTAATAAAACAACAAAGAAAACACAGAGATGGTTGTGGTAAATATTATGAAAAATATTTCATTTGGGATTGGTTGTATCCAGGTCTTTTCTTTTTTATGTTCATGACTAATGTGTTATGTTTGAGAGTTTCCCAGACAATGTCAGGACTTTGGATGCAAGTCAAATGAAAACGTTTATAGGCCTCTTGTATTTGCAGACTACACTAACAATTTACAGTAGCCCATTTCTAAGCTGCTTCTTCTGCTTCTGTTAACCAATGGTTTCTCTGTGTGGTGCATGTGCAGATTTGCCAAAAAAACAGCAGGTATTTGGCAGAGCTAAAATGTAATATTAATATTGCACTTGCCAGATCATGGTCCTTTCTTCTTGAGTCAGGGTGTGTGTTTATCTGTCATAGAGAACATTCATTACCTTATCTGTTTTGTCATGAGTACAGGAGTCTGACACATTTATACTTTATATAAAGGCAATAAGATGAAATATTAAAAGTAAAGTCTTCCTTGTGCATTTAAAAAACCGGGAGCAATAAATTATAGTATAAAAACAAGAAAAAACCTTCCCTTACTGATACATATTATCATCCCTTACTGATACATATTACCATCCCTTACTGATACATATTACCATCCCTTACTGATACATATTACCATCCCTTACTGATACATATTACCATCCCTTACTGATACATATTACCATCCCTTACTGATACATATTACCATCCCTTACTGATACATATTACCATCCCTTACTGATACATATTATCATCCCTTACTGATACATATTACCATCCCTTACTGATACATATTACCATCCCTTACTGATACATATTATCATCCCTTACTGATACATATTATCATCCCTTACTGATACATATTATCATCCCTTACTGATACATATTACCATCCCTTACTGATACATATTACCATCCCTTACTGATACATATTACCATCCCTTACTGATACATATTGCCATCCCTTACTGATACATATTATCATCCCTTACTGATACATATTGCCATCCCTTACTGATACATATTGCCATCCCTTACTGATACATATTATCATCCCTTACTGATACATATTATCATCCCTTACTGATACATATTACCATCCCTTACTGATACATATTACCATCCCTTACTGATACATATTATCATCCCTTACTGATACATATTATCATCCCTTACTGATACATATTACCATCCCTTACTGATACATATTACCATCCCTTACTGATACATATTACCATCCCTTACTGATACATATTATCATCCCTTACTGATACATATTATCATCCCTTACTGATACATATTATCATCCCTTACTGATACATATTATCATCCCTTACTAATACATATTATCATCCCTTACTGATACATATTACCATCCCTTACTGATACATATTACCATCCCTTACTGATACATATTACCATCCCTTACTGATACATATTGCCATCCCTTACTGATACATATTATCATCCCTTACTGATACATATTGCCATCCCTTACTGATACATATTGCCATCCCTTACTGATACATATTATCATCCCTTACTGATACATATTACCATCCCTTACTGATACATATTACCATCCCTTACTGATACATATTACCATCCCTTACTGATACATATTGCCATCCCTTACTGATACATATTATCATCCCTTACTGATACATATTGCCATCCCTTACTGATACATATTGCCATCCCTTACTGATACATATTATCATCCCTTACTGATACATATTACCATCCCTTACTGATACATATTACCATCCCTTACTGATACATATTACCATCCCTTACTGATACATATTACCATCCCTTACTGATACATATTGCCATCCCTTACTGATACATATTATCATCCCTTACTGATACATATTGCCATCCCTTACTGATACATATTGCCATCCCTTACTGATACATATTACCATCCCTTACTGATACATATTATCATCCCTTACTGATACATATTACCATCCCTTACTGATACATATTGCCATCCCTTACTGATACATATTACCATCCCTTACTGATACATATTACCATCCCTTACTGATACATATTATCATCCCTTACTGATACATATTACCATCCCTTACTGATACATATTACCATCCCTTACTGATACATATTACCATCCCTTACTGATACATATTACCATCCCTTACTGATACATATTATCATCCCTTACTGATACATATTACCATCCCTTACTGATACATATTACCATCCCTTACTGATACATATTATCATCCCTTACTGATACATATTACCATCCCTTACTGATACATATTACCATCCCTTACTGATACATATTACCATCCCTTACTGATACATATTATCATCCCTTACTGATACATATTATCATCCCTTACTGATACATATTATCATCCCTTACTGATACATATTATCATCCCTTACTGATACATATTATCATCCCTTACTGATACATATTACCATCCCTTACTGATACATATTATCATCCCTTACTGATACATATTATCATCCCTTACTGATACATATTATCATCCCTTACTGATACATATTATCATCCCTTACTGATACATATTATCATCCCTTACTGATACATATTATCATCCCTTACTGATACATATTACCATCCCTTACTGATACATATTACCATCCCTTACTGATACATATTACCATCCCTTACTGATACATATTATCATCCCTTACTGATACATATTATCATCCTTTACTGATACATATTATCATCCCTTACTGATACATATTATCATCCCTTACTGATACATATTACCATCCCTTACTGATACATATTATCATCCCTTACTGATACATATTATCATCCCTTACTGATACATATTATCATCCCTTACTGATACATATTATCATTCCTTACCGATACATATTATCATATTATTACTGCAATGTTGTACAAATAAAGATTGAGTATATAAAGACATATATATACAGTATATACTGTATAGAAATAAATATTTAAAAATAGAAAGAACACTTTCTTGTATGTGAAGAAACTTGGAATGTGAAATATGTACATTAAATACAAATTAAAACACAATGCAAATATTAAAAATTATTTTTTTCATAGTTTAAGGTATTTCAGTTGAGTAGAGAGGGCTCAAAAGTGTGTATTCATATATATATATATATATGTGTGTGTATGTATGTATGTACTGTATGTATATAAACATATAAACACATAAATACACATGTATATGCATATATTAGTCCACTCAATGTTTAAGATAGGAAAAAGTCAAATTTCAAAGTCGTCTGTGCAATTCGTCCTGGACTAGTGGACATTTATTTTTAGGCCTTTGCAGTCAATCACCTGGCCTTATACTATATATCTTTTTACCCTTATAAAAAAACGTTTTTATTTTTTATATTAATATGAGTATTTTTTATCAGATAAGGTATATATGAGTGTAACACTTTATTTGAATGTATTTAGGTTGTGTACACTTTATGCTAGGCCTTCAGTCGTGCTAACCTGATGCGCTCAAATTTATTTTGCGCTTGAGCTAAAATAAGTTAACATGGGTGCAATATTGCTTATCATGGTCTGTACTAACAATAGAATGCACTTGTAATTTAGCCCATAGTATTCAAAATAAGCAATAGTACAGTGACTAAATTAGACATTATGTTTAAGTCTAGAACAACAAAGAAATCCCTAAAAACAAAACTATTTATTTGATTGCAAAGCTGTGTTGCATCACCCGCCCCAAAGCCGCACTAGTGCACACTTGTAAAGTGAAATAGGCAGTATGTAAAAAAACATAAGTTGGTATCACTTTACACTAGTTGAATTGTTTGTTTAACATTTTTCTTCTCAGAATAAACACCAGCAACTTAAATATGACCTTAGTTTCTTGTCAGAACTCTTTTTTAGAATGCGGTGCAATCTTTCACAAGGAGCTAATCTTGCTTAGTTTCTTGTCAGAATTGGTATTTATTGGTATGTGTATAGTCTTTCCATCGTCTTGCTCTCTGGTCATCACTGATTGGCCACAGCATTTATCATAACATGGATGAAAATATGTTATTCATGCTACAAATATTTGATATAATATTTTGCTAAAATGTAGAATGCAGCATTGTTTTCCAGCTAACAGTTTTTGTTTTTATTTGTGAATACAGGCAATATCCCAACGGGATCCTATGACTCTGGTGAAACTATTCAAACATATTGTGGAAAGTGAAAGGTCTTTGGTCTTACAGCAGGTAAAATATCACTGTGATTGCAGAAGTAGTATTTTATATCTTTTACACTGTGAACTAAAATATCTAAAGTATTATAATGAAATAGTGTTAAAGTGATAGTAAATCCTAGCATTTGTGAAATGCTAGGATTTACCAGTAAAATAAATAAAGGGGACTTTCAGTCATTAAGTATAAAATACGTCATGCTGAAAGTCCCTTTATTTGTCTGAAGTGTTCGCCGCACTGATGTCCACAGGCAGCCCATGGAAGAACGCTATTTTGCTTTTAGGTAACGTTTCTACCTCTTAGCCAATAGCCGTGCGGTCCAGCTGGTGCCATGCAGGATAGCTAGCACTCTATTGGCTAAGATCCCCTCACAGCAAAATTGAGTTTTACTTTGAGTGGCCTGAGGCGTTAAGCACAGCGAACGCTTCAGACAAATAAAGCAGCTTTCAGCATGAAGTATTTTATACTCCAAGGGGCCCATTTATCAAGCTCCAAATGGAGCTTGAGGGCCCGTGTTTCTGGCGAGCCTGCAGGCGGACAGACATTGCTGCAATTAAACCAGATCGAGTACGATCGGGTTGATTTACACCCCCCTGCTGGCGGCCGCGAATCTGCAGGGGGCGGCGTTGCACCAGCAGCTCACAAGAGCTGCTTGTGCAATGCTGAATACGGAGAGCGTATCGCTCTCCGCATTCAGCGAGGTCTGGCGGACCTGATCCACACTGTCGAATCAGGTCCGCCAGACCTTTGATCAATATCCCCCCATGACTGAAAGTCCCCTTTATTTGTTCCACTGGTAAATTCTAGCTTTTCACAAAACACTAGGATTTACTATCACTTTAATCCAGTGTAACAATTACATAGAATCCAGTTTGTGCAAACTCATTGTAAATTGATGTGTTCTCTATCACAGCAGAGACATTCAAAGGCCAGACAACTGGGCACTTTGTAAACATGTTGAATGATGGCAAAGAAAACATGATTAGGTTACAATGAGGAGATTAAGCCCTTTAAAATCTGTGACATTTAATATTTTCTATTTATCACTGTATGTAGAACTATAAAATTAAATAGGTACATTTTAAAGGGACATGAAATCCAAAATGAGTTTTAATAATATGATGTAACAGGTTTTCTTATTCAAGAAACCTCTCCCAGACTTTAGAAAGGGGGATTGGAGTGGTTTTCTGTACCAATACACAGAAGCATAACTAATGTGAATGTAAAACATTGCAGCTTATTGATTATATATTGATGATGATGACTAAATAATGTGCTTGATTTTTCACTTTATGTATAATTGTTCTATGCTAATGACATGAAGGATTTTAGGAACTGCTTTATTTGTTATTAGCATAAAATGCTTAAATCACTACTGCTCTTTGTGACAAAAGTACAAAGACTCAAAAACTCTTCAGTATTGGTTTAACCCCTTTTGTGCTAGCAACAATTGTATTTCTGTAGGAAATGCTCCAACAACCAAAAAATATGGTAATATACTATAAGTCCAAAAGTGGACAACCCTGATTATTATTGAGATTAGATGTTTCAGCCACAGCCATTGCTAACATGTGCATAATATCCAGCACATATCCATGAAATCTTGATTAAAAAAACATTGACAGTACAATGGATCGTATTGAAGAGCTCAGTGACTTTGAACATGTCACTGCCATAGAATGCCACTTTTTCAACAAGTCTGTTCAAGAAATCTCTGCCCTGCTAGATCTGCCCAACTCAACTGTAAGTGCTATTATTTTGAAGTGGAAGTGACTAGGAGAAGCAAGTGGTAGACAATGCAAACTCACACAGCAGGTTTGCAGAGTGCTGAGGGATGTAGCATATTAAAATCTCATATCATTTGTTGCATCACTCACTACAGAGTTCCAAACTGCCTCTGAAAGCAACATCAGCACAAGAACCATGCGTTAGGAGCTTTATGAAATGGGTTTCCATGGCCGTGCAGCTGTTCACAAGTCTCACATCAACATGTGCAATGCCAAGCATGTCACAACTGGACTCTGGAATAGTGGAAAATTGTTCTCTGGAGTGTTGAATCAAGGTGGTGGATGCCTACCAGAAATCAAAGCTTGATGGAAGAGGGATAATGGTTTGGGGCTGTTTTTCATGGTTTGTGTTAAGCCCTTTAGTTCTAATGAAGATCATCTTAATGCAACAGAATCCAAAGACATTTTAGACAATAGGGTATTTCCAACTTTGAGGCAACAGTTTTGGAAAATCCTTTCCTGTTCCAACATGACTGTGCTCCTGTGTAGAAATTGAGGTCCATGAAGACATGGTTTGATGAGTTTGGTATGAAGGAACTTGAGTGTCTTGAGCAGAGACCTGACATTAACTCCACTAAACACTTTTGGGACAAAATAGAAAGCTGATTGCGAGCATTGGACCATCTTGTCCAATGTCAGTGTCTGACCTTACAAATACTCTTTTTGCTGAATGGGCACAAATTCCAAAATCTTGAGTAAAGCCTTCCCAGAAGAGTGGTGGCTGTTATAGCCACAAGGGGGAGGGCAACTCTATATTTATTCCTATGGTTTTGCAATGGGATAACCAACAAGCTTATATAGGTGTGATGTTCAGGTGTCCACATAGTTTTGGCCATATAGGCCTAGATTACAAGTGGATCGCAAAAATATTAGCGCTATTGAGTGCTAATACTGCTCAAGTTAAATCAATAGTGCTTCTATTCCTATGCTCATAATACAAGTTGAAAGTAAAACTATTTTTTGCTCAAGTGAAAGTCTCAGGCAAGCTAACATCTGAAGGTCAGTTAGCGCAACCATGCTGATTCCCTCTCCTCATAGACTTCTATGAGGTGCTCTGCAAAACCCTGTACTGGCTTTTGCTCGAACGCTAATCTAAAGGTAAGCCAAGTGTCCTAAATACTTGAAATTGTACTGTTCTTCACTCAAAAAAAAAATGTTATGAATGTTAAATATATATTTGTATGTATGTATATATGTGTGTACATACATACAGTGAAATCAGCAAATCAATTAGAAAATAATTGCTTATTTATTTTATTTTATTTATTTTTATTTTTGCTCCAAAGTACATAAAACACATGAAAAACAGAAAAAAACTTTAAGAAATATGGATATTTTATGATTTTCAATTAGACTTTTGCAAGCTTTTTCAGTGATCTTCATGAAAGTAAATATGTAGCCAAAACAAACGTCTAGACAGCGCAAATAATGAATTCAATATTGATGATTGTCAAAAATATTTGAATGCAAGTTTTTGTTTATGAACCAATAATATTAATTCAGGACATGTATGTGAATTAATAATTTCATAGAATTTTGATAAATGTAATGATAAATATTCTTAAACCTCCAAACAATTCAAACAATTTAATGTTTCATTTTTAAAAGTGTCAATTACTCTCTATTCTTTACTTTTTATTAATAAATAAACAGTGTTGCTACTCTACTCTCAGGCAAAATGCTTAATAAGTCCAAGGTGTAACATTTTGAAAGTTTTGGAGCTCTATATGGCAGCAATTTTGAAAGAATGCTTTTAACAAATATATACATTGTGCAAACATTACTGCCATCTAGTGCACAAAAGTACATAACACTGTTAAAAGTATTGCTGCCTAGAGACCAATGTTCAAAAAATTGAAAAATTTCTAAACAAAAAGAGTAGTATAGGCAAGCAGCAATGTCTCCTCCATAGAAGTCAATGGGTGCCTGACGTCACCACCTGCATCTCTGACATTGCCAATGCAGGTTGTGACATAACGCTCCCATTTTGCTGTGGCTGCAAGGGGTCCTTTTTGAAATGTGCCTACACAGTGCAGACAGTGTGCTCACTGAAACTAAAAATAGTTTCAGTGTGGGCACACTCCAAATATTGCCGGAGGGACCTAAGTTGTACTACACCTACACTAACTACCGTTTAATTCCGGTCCAGCACTCAGTTCCAGAAGGCCAGCGTTTACCACATCTCCCGGACAAAATATGCATTGTCATATACAATGTAGATTATTTAAAGTATTGTATATATCTTAAAGGGGATTTATTGTTGCTTGTTGTGCTTATTATTTCAAACATATATTTGAAAATATATGTATATGTTTAAAATAATAGAGAGTAACAATGAATACCTTTTACTCAATAGAAATATACAATACTTTAACCCCTTAAGGACCAAGGACGTTCGCCGTACGTCCTAAAAAAAAATACACTTAACGACCGAGGACGTATGGCGTACGTCCTTGGTCTTGGAAAGCGGTGGAAACTATCCTGATCGGTTCCAGACGCTTTACGGTTATTGCAGTGATGCCTCGATATCGAGGCATCCTAGAATAACCCTCCTTGTCCATCCGATGCAGAGAGAGCCACTCTGTGGCCCTCCCTGCACAGGACATCGATGGCTGATACCGTTGGTGGGTGGGAGCCAGTCTGGGAGGCAGGTGGGCGGCCATTGATGGGCCGTGTGATGTGAAGGGGGGCAGGATCGTGGGCGGGATTGCTGGGGGCACGCACAGATGCGCACGCGTGCATGGGGGGCGGGCGCGTGCACGGGTAGGGAGCGGGTGGGAACCGCTACACTACAGAAAAATATTGAAAAAAAAGTGGCACAGAGGGGGCTACAAAAATAAAATTAAAATGATTTAAGGGATCTGGGAGGGGGTGGGGGGTTGGTCTTTGGGTGGGACAAGCTACACTACAGAAAAAATATAAAAAATATTAAAAAAAATATATTTTACTATAAACTGGGTACTGGCAGACAGCTGCCAGTACCCAAGATGGCTACCAATAAGTTAGAGGGGGAGGGTTAGAGAGCTGTTTGGGGGGGATCAGGGAGGTTGGGGACTAAGGGGGGATCCTACAGAGCAGCATATGTAAATATGCCTATTTTTAAAAAAAAAAAAAATATATATATATATCAAAGATAGCTTTTATTTTAGTACTGCCAGTACTTAACATGGCGGGGACAAATGTGGGGTAGGGGAGGGAAGAGAGCTGTTTGGGAGGGATCAGGGGGTGTAATGTGTTATATGTCAGGTGGGAGGCTGATCTCTACACTAAAGCTAAAATTAACCCTTCAAGCTCCCTACATGCTACCTAATTAACCCCTTCACTGCTAGCCATAATACACGTGTGATGCGCAGCGGCATTTAGCAGCCTTCTAATTACCAAAAAGCAACGCCAAAGCCATATATGCCTGCTATTTCTCAACAAAGGGGATCCCAGACAAGCATTTACAACCATTTGTGCCATAATTGCACAAGCTGTTTGTAAATAATTTCAGTGATAAACCTAAACTTTGTGAAAAAGCAAACAATTTTTTTTTATTTGATCGCATTTGGCGGTGAAATTGTGGCATGAAGTATACCAAAATGGGTCTAGATCAATACTTTGGGTTGTCTTCTACACTACACTAAAACTAAAATTAACCCTACAAGCTCCCTAATTAACCCCTGCACTGCTGGACATAATACACCTGTGGTGCACAGCAGCATTTAGAAGCCTTCTAATTACCAAAAAGCAATGCCAAAGCCATATAAGTCTGCTATTTCTGAAGAAAGGGGATCCCAGAGAAGCATTTACAACCATTTGTGTCATAATTGCACAAGCTGTTTGTAAATGATTTCAGTGAGAAACCTAAAATTGTGAAAAATCTAACTTTTTTTTTTTTTTTAATCGCATTTGGTGGTGAAATGGTGGCATTAAATATACCAAAATGGGCCTAGATCAATACTTGGGGTTGTCTACTACACTAAAATAAAGCTAAAATTAAATCTACAAGCTCCCTACATGCTCCCTAATTAACCCCTTCTCTGCTGGGCATAATAGACGTGTGGTGCGCAGTGGCATTTAGCGGCCTTCTAATTACCAAAAAGCAACTCCAAAGCCATATATGTCTGCTATTTATGAACAAAGGGGATCCCAGAGAAGCATTTACAACCATTTGTTCCATAATTGCACAAGTTGTTTGGAAATAATTTCAGTGATAAACCTAAAGTTTGTGATAAAATGTGTGAAAAAGTGAACAATTTTTTTTATTTGATCGCATTTGGCGGTGAAATGGTGGCATGAAAGATACCAAAATGGGCCTAGATCAATACTTGGGGTTGTCTACTACACTACAATAAAGCTAAAATTAAATCTACAAGCTCCCTACATGCTCCCTAATTAACCCCTTCACTGCTGGGCATAATAGACGTGTGGTGCGCAGTGGCATTTAGCGGCCTTCTATTTACCAAAAAGCAACTCCAAAGCCATATATGTCTGCTATTTATGAACAAAGGGGATCCCAGAGAAGCATTTACAACCATTTGTTCCATAATTGCACAAGTTGTTTGGAAATAATTTCAGTGATAAACCTAAAGTTTGTGATAAAATGTGTGAAAAAGTGAACAATTTTTTTTATTTGATCGCATTTGGCGGTGAAATGGTGGCATGAAATATACCAAAATGGGCCTAGATCAAAACTTTGGGATGTCTTCTAAAAAAAATATATATACATGTCGAGGGATATTCAGGGATTCCTGAAAGATATCAGTGTCCCAATGTAACTAGCGCTAATTTTGAAAAAAAGTGGTTTGGAAATAGCAAAGTGCTACTTGTATTTATTGCCCTATAACTTGCAAAAAAAAAACAAAGAACATGTAAACATTGGGTATTTCTAAACTCAGGACAAATTTGGAAACTATTTAGCATGGGTGTTTTTTGGTGGTTGTAGATGTGTAACAGATTTTGGGGGTCAAATTTAGAAAAAGTGTGTTTTTTTCCATTTTTTCCATATATTTTATTTATTTTTTTATAGTAAATTATAAGATATGATGAAAATAATGGTATCTTTAGAAAGTCCATTTAATGGCGAGAAAAACGGTATATAATATGTGTGAGTACAGTAAATGAGTAAGAGGAAAATTACAGCTAAATACAAACACAGCAAAAATGTAAAAATAGCCTTGGTCCCAAATGGACAGAAAATGGAAAAGTTATGTGGTCATTAAGGGGTTAAACAATATGCATTGTACATCACTATGCATATCATTTAATCATTGACCCCTAAACTGCCATAAACTAATACTAACTGATATTTCAAATGATGCATTGTTAAGTAGAATGGATATCATTTACATTTTGCATATAAATTAAAATGTAATTAATGTTGCTTGTTGTGTTTATTATTTGTTATTAAAGACAGTATAATTAAAATTATAGTTCTACATAACTGCATGCCTGTTATGTAAAAATATAATTTAATGCTATTGACTACTATAACATAAATAGATATATTAACATATATATCTATGTTATCATAAATTATTTTCTATTGGATGATTAGAATTTAAAATAAAATTATTTTGTGCTATTGGCTGATTAAAAATCAGCCAATAGGAATTGGCTGATTAAAAATAGAGGCAGTGGGAGAGGCTGTTACAAAGATAGGCCCCCAGCGCCTAGACCCTGGATGAAGAGAGCTCCAGCGTTGAAGAAAATTGTGGAGTCTGTCTCCATGAAGATCGACTCCCGGTGCCTGGTCCCTGTATGAAGAAGGCCCCAGCATGGATGAAGAGGAGCTGGATTTTCAGATGGTTAGTCAAAAATTGGGGTTTAGTTAGGGCTTTTTTGGGGTAGGTTTTTTATTTTTAAGAATTGGAGTTTTTATTTTAAATTTATTTTTTAGGATATGTTTTTTAGCTGGACTTTATTATTTTGAGGGGTAGGTCGTTACTTGTATTGTAGAGGGGGGTGTTGTAAAAATGTAAAAAAGCTGTATTGACTTTAGGGCAATACCCTACAAAAGGCCTTTTAAGGGCAATTGTAATTTAAATTTAGTGTTAGGGTTACGTTTTTTTGTTTTTGTTTTGGGTGGGAGTGTTTATGGGGCATCTAGATTCATGCTAGGTATAATGGTGATTTTTATTTTGGATACTGTCTCTTTTTATTTTATGTAACTTAGACTTTTATTTTTAAGTAACTTGGAGTGTTTAGTTTAGAGAGGGGTTAGGTGTTAGGGTACTTGCGGTAGGCTAGTGATGGTTTAGGTGTTAATAGTGTAGGGTATTT
Organism: Bombina bombina; assembly: GCF_027579735.1. Taxonomy (NCBI): domain Eukaryota; kingdom Metazoa; phylum Chordata; class Amphibia; order Anura; family Bombinatoridae; genus Bombina; species Bombina bombina. The sequence continues at coordinate 1,003,889,244 of NC_069501.1, read as the reverse complement.
GTGGTTGACTAATAGTGGTTTAGGGGTTAATAGTGTAGTGTACTTGCGGTGGGTTAGTGATGTTTAAGGGGATAATAGTATAGTGTACTTGGGGTGAGCTAGTGGTGGTATAGGGATTAATAGTTTAGATGGGTACTTGTGGTTAGTATGTGGCGGTTTAGATATTTATTAGTGTTAGTTTGTGGGGTACTTCGGATTAGGGGTATTAGGATTAGTGGTTAGGAGACACAACAGGTATATTCTAAGGGATCATTTATTATACATTGCCAACATGGGCAGCTATGCTGGGTGTAATCTATAGCCAGCATTGCCAACTAGTGACATGTATAGTAAAGGCCTCCTGGTGATGCCACCTGTTAGCTATGTCAGGCGCTTGGAATATTTCAACAGGCTCGCTCAACATAGCCCTGAATCCCTTGGAATATTTTGCCGCCTCACAGCAATTTCGATACTCGGGGCCTAGGCAAGAGCCACCTAGGTATGCTCTTCTTCAAAGGATACCAAGAGAACAAAATAAACTTCATAACAGAAGTCAATTTTCAGTTTTCAAAAATTATATTAGTTTTTAGTTTTTGTGTGACTGAGTTTACCGCCAACCACCACTCTGAAATTCAGTTGTTTTTGAAGTTCAATGAGACTTGTGAGTTCAATTTTTACAGACGTTATATAAATGGTACCCTCACTTCAGTGTGATGGCATCTACTGTGGAAAGTTTGTCAGTGTAATCTACTTATGTGTGTTTTATACACTGAATGTTACCATTGTGCCAAACCAGAATCTTCTCACACAAAACAACTGTTTTCTAATTGAAGACATCCTATTGGTGCTAATATACTTGTGCAAACAAAATTATAATCCCCTAGAGTCAATATCATAACTGGCTGGTGAGAAATAAGGAAATTACAAACAATTCTGGAGACCTACTAGTAAGCAGTCAGAGGTCTACAAGATCATAATCTACCTTATGGTTGCATCTGCTTCATAGTATCTACTAGTTCTCTATCTAAAAAAAGGATAAATAGACAGACGCTAATATTGTGACTTTGCATCACAAGCATTTCACTGTTTATAATTATCACACAAAATTTTCTAAACATCATTTGCTTAAGATATCTTCTTGTCTAAACAAAATATAATTTTGCTTTTTATTAAAGGAACTTGAATAATAATAATAATTTATAGTCTATAAATATATCTATCATGTTAATGCATATTCTACCTAATTTATTTTCCAGTTTCCACGCCTTACAGGGAGTTTCATTGATAAGCAGGAGGGACTGAAGTTCAATTTTCGTACTATAAAAATCCAACATATGATAAAACAGGCTGTGTTTATCCAAGACCAAATGAGACATACAAAGGAATCTCTTCCCATACATGAACAAATGCCAAGGGCGGTAAATCTACAAAGGGTAATGTTACATTGCTGCTTAATAATACTGTCAAAGGAATGTTGCATTCTGGGTGTGGACACTAATTTTAGTATATATTGACATGATCTTTCCTATATTTACCAACATTCAGTGGTAAATAATCAATTCCTTCTCAATAACATTTGAGCATCTAAGAGATAAAATACAATGATATATTGAGGCCAATTTAACAAAGATCTTGCGGACCTGATCCAACAATGCGGATCAGGTCCGCAAGACCTCGCTAAATGCGGAGAGCAATACGGTCTCCGTATTCAGCATTGCACCAGCAGCTCACAAGAGCTGCTGGTGCAACCCCACCTCCTGCTTACTCGCGGCCAATGGGCCGCCAGCAGGGAGGTGTCAATCAACCCGATCGTACTCAATCGGGTTGAATTCTGGCGATTCCTGTCTGCCTGCTCAGAGCAGGCGGACAGGGTTATGAAGCAGTGGTCTTTAGACCGCTGCTCCATAACTTGTGTTTCTGGCGAGTCTGAAGACTCGCCAGAAACACGGCCCTTAGATAGGCCTCTTTATCTGATTGATGTTTGACTTTCAATTGTGATGCAAATCCCTTTAACTGTGGTCCGTGTATAACAGTTCTATAACAGCACTTTATTCCACATTTTGAAATAGTTTATTTATAGTGTATTGCCCTTTCATTGCAGCAGTGGGCCTCATTGGTTAATGAGTCACTTGAAAGCTTGGATAATGCTCAGATACAAGTAATTAAGAGAATTAACATCTGGAAACGACAGCAGCAACTATCAGGGAATGGAGCTCCTTTTGATGAGAATTTGCTTCCTCTGCAGGAAAGGTGAGGCAAGACATTAGGAAATAGAAGTGAGAGTTAAGTAAAAATCTTCTTGTTTTATCAATTCATCCTCTGAAGAAGGTAGATGATGGTAACGTAGGGGGAATTATGAGACGAGAGCAGCTTGTCTCTGACATAAAGCTTTCAGCAAATAGTTGATGCTTTTTTAAAAAAGGTTACTTTTATGGTGTGTATTTGAAATCACAAACATTTGTATAGAATTAAGCACTTTAATATTTTGTTACACTGATTAAAGGAACTAATTTCTCCCTTTGTTTAGTTTATAGCTCTGTGATTCATTTTGCATAATCTTCTATTTTAAGTATCTGATATTAGAATATGTTTTGCTATTAGCAGTGGAATAACCATTAGTATAGATGGTTTTATTGTAGTGCTTAGAGATAATCTTTTTATGTTCCATTACTAATATTGTATCCAGATTAGGATGAAGTAAAACATTTGTCTATTGAAAAGGACATTATGTTTGTCTAAATTGCTATTTTTTTTAAAAAATCTCTTCCACATATTTGGACAGTAGCTGGTTAAATGTGCTGCCTAAAGCTGCTTCCTTATAAGTAATTGATATTTGTTTTGAAGAGATAGTTTGTAATATAAATATTTGAGGTAAAAAATGTGAAAACATCAAGTTATACCCAATGGGATAAACTTTTATCTAAGATTTAAGGGACAGTCAAGTCCAAAACAAACTTTCATGATTCAGATAGGGCATTTAATTTTAAACAACTTTCCAATTTACTTTTATTACCAATTTTGCTTTGTTCTCTTGGTATTCTTAGTTGAAAACTAAACCTAGGAGGGTCATATGCTAATTTCTTACGGCTAGATTTGGAGTTTTGTCGGTAACGACCCGAAAAACTAACGCCCGGCTTTTTTCTGGCCGCACCATAAAAATAACTCTGGTATTGAGAGTCCACATAAAGGCTGCGTTAGGCTCCAAAAAAGGAGCGTAGAGCATTTTTAACGCAGCTTCAACTCTCAATACCAGAGTTGCTTACGGACGCGGCCAGCCTCAAAAACGTGCTTGTGCACGATTCCCCCATAGGAAACAATGGGGCTGTTTGAGCTGAAAAAAAACCTAACACCTGCAAAAAAGCCGCGTTCAGCTCTTAACGCAGCCCCATTGTTTGCTATGGGGAAACACTTCCTACGTCTGCACCTAACACCCTAACATGTACCCCGAGTCTAAACACCCCTAACCTTACACTTATTAACCCCTAATCTGCTGCCCCCGCTATCGCTGATACCTGCATTTTATTTTTAACCCCTAATCTGCCGCTCTGTAAACCGCCGCTACTTACATTATCCCTATGTACCCCTAATCTGCTGCTCCTAACACCGCCGACCCCTATATTATATTTATTAACCCCTAATCTGCCCCCCTCAACGTCGCCTCCACCTGCCTACACTTATTAACCCCTAATCTGCCGAGCGGACCGCACTGCTATTATAATAAAATTATTAACCCCTAATCCGTCTCACTAACCCTATAATAAATAGTATTAACCCCTAATCTGCCCTCCCTAACATCGCCGACACCTAACTTCAATTATTAACCCCTAATCTGCCGACCGGAGCTCAACGCTATTCTAATAAATGGATTAACCCCTAAAGCTAAGTCTAACCCTAACACTAACACCCCCCTAAGTTAAATATAATTTACATCTAACGAAATTAATTAACTCTTATTAAATAAATTATTCCTATTTAAAGATAAATACTTACCTGTAAAATAAATCCTAAAATAGCTACAATATAAATTATAATTATATTATAGCTATTTTAGGATTAATATTTATTTTACAGGTAACTTTGTATTTATTTTAACCAGGTACAATAGCTATTAAATAGTTAAGAACTATTTAATAGCTAAAATAGTTAAAATAATTACAAAATTACCTGTAAAATAAATACTAACCTAAGTTACAATTAAACCTAACACTACACTATCAATAAATTAATTAAATAAACTACCTACAATTACCTACAATTAACCTAACACTACACTATCAATAAATTAATTAAATACAATTCCTACAAATAAATACAATTAAATAAACTAGCTAAAGTACAAAAAATAAAAAAGAACTAAGTTACAAAAAATAAAAAAATATTTACAAACATAAGAAAAATATTACAACAATTTTAAACTAATTACACCTACTCTAAGCCCCCTAATAAAACAACAAAGCCCCCCAAAATAAAAAATGCCCTACCCTATTCTAAATTACTAAAGTTAAAAGCTCTTTTACCTTACCAGCCCTGAACAGGGCCCTTTGTGGGGCATTCCCCAAGAAGTTCAGCTCTTTTGCCTGTAAAAAAAAACATACAATACCCCACCCCAACATTACAACCCACCACCCACATACCCCTAATCTAACCCAAACCCCCCTTAAATAAACCTAACACTAAGCCCCTGAAGATCATCCTACCTTGTCTTCACCTCACCAGGTATCACCGATCCGTCCTGGCTCCAAAATCTTCATTCAACCCAAGCGGGGGTTGGCGATCCATCATCCGGTGGCTGAAAAGGTCCAGAAGAGGCTCCAAAGTCTTCATCCTATCCGGGAAGAAGAGGCGATCCGGACCGGCAACCATCTTGATCCAAGCGGCATCTTCTATCTTCATCCGATGACGACCGGCTCCATCCTGAAGACCTCCACCGCGGACCTATCTTCTTCCGGCGACGTCCAACTGAAGAATGACGGTTCCTTTAAGGGACGTCATCCAAGATGGCGTCCCTCGAATTCCGATTGGCTGATAGGATTCTATCAGCCAATCGGAATTAAGGTAGGAATATTCTGATTGGCTGATGGAATCAGCCAATCAGAATCAAGTTCAATCCGATTGGCTGATCCAATCAGCCAATCAGATTGAGCTCGCATTCTATTGGCTGATCGGAACAGCCAATAGAATGCGAGCTCAATCTGATTGGCTGATTGGATCAGCCAATCGGATTGAACTTGATTCTGATTGGCTGATTCCATCAGCCAATCAGAATATTCCTACCTTAATACCGATTGGCTGATAGAATCCTATCAGCCAATCGGAATTCGAGGGACACCATCTTGGATGATGTCCCTTAAAGGAACCGTCATTCTTCAGTTGGACGTCGCCGGAAGAAGATGGGTCCGCGGTGGAGGTCTTCAGGATGGAGCCGGTCGTCATCGGATGAAGATAGAAGATGCCGCTTGGATCAAGATGGTTGCCGGTCCAGATTGCCTCTTCTTCCCGGATAGGATGAAGACTTTGGAGCCTCTTCTGGACCTCTTCAGCCACCGGATGATGGATCGCCAACCCCCGTTTGGGTTGGATGAAGATTTTGGAGCCAGGACGGATCGGTGATACCTGGTGAGGTGAAGACAAGGTAGGATGATCTTCAGGGGCTTAGTGTTAGGTTTATTTAAGGGGGGTTTGGGTTAGATTAGGGGTATGTGGGTCGTGGGTTGTAATGTTGGGGGGGGGTATTGTATGATTTTTTTTACAGGCAAAAGAGCTGAACTTCTTGGGGCATGCCCCGCAAAGGGCCCTGTTCAGGGCTGGTAAGGTAAAAGAGCTTTTAACTTTAGTAATTTAGAATAGGGTAGGGCATTTTTTATTTTGGGGGGCTTTGTTGTTTTATTAGGGGGCTTAGAGTAGGTGTAATTAGTTTAAAATTGTTGTAATATTTTTCTTATGTTTGTAAATATTTTTTTATTTTTTGTAACTTAGTTCTTTTTTATTTTTTGTACTTTAGCTAGTTTATTTAATTGTATTTATTTGTAGGAATTGTATTTAATTAATTTATTGATAGTGTAGTGTTAGGTTAATTGTAGGTAATTGTAGGTAGTTTATTTAATTAATTTATTGATAGTGTAGTGTTAGGTTTAATTGTAACTTAGGTTAGTATTTATTTTACAGGCAATTTTGTAATTATTTTAACTATTTTAGCTATTAAATAGTTCTTAACTATTTAATAGCTATTGTACCTGGTTAAAATAAATACAAAGTTACCTGTAAAATAAATATTAATCCTAAAATAGCTATAATATAATTATAATTTATATTGTAGCTATATTAGGATTTATTTTACAGGTAAGTATTTATCTTTAAATAGGAATAATTTATTTAATAAGAGTTAATTAATTTCGTTAGATGTAAATTATATTTAACTTAGGGGGGTGTTAGTGTTAGGGTTAGACTTAGCTTTAGGGGTTAATACATTTATTAGAGTAGCGGTGAGCTCCGGTCGGCAGATTAGGGGTTAATAATTGAAGTTAGGTGTCGGCGATGTTAGGGAGGGCAGATTAGGGGTTAATACTATTTATTATAGGGTTAGTGATGCGGATTAGGGGTTAATAACTTTATTATAGTAGCGCTCAGGTCCGCTCGGCAGATTAGGGGTTAATAAGTGTAGGCAGGTGGAGGCGACGTTGTGGGGGGCAGATTAGGGGTTAAATATAATATAGGGGTCGGCGGTGTTAGGGGCAGCAGATTAGGGGTACATAAGGATAACGTAGGTGGCGGCGCTTTGCGGTCGGCAGATTAGGGGTTAATAAGTGTAGGCAGATGGAGGCGATGTTGAGGGGGGCAGATTAGGGGTTAATAAATATAATACAGGGGTCGGCGGTGTTAGGGGGAGCAGATTAGGGGTACATAAGGATAACGTAGGTGGCGGTCGGCAGATTAGGGGTTAAAAAATTTTATTCGAGTGTCGGTGATGTGGGGGGACCTCGGTTTAGGGGTACATAGGTAGTTTATTGGTGTTAGTGTACTTTAGAGTACAGTAGTTCAGAGCTTTAGAAACCGGTGTTAGCCCAGAAAGCTCTTAACTACTGACTTTTTTCCTGCGGCTGGAGTTTTGTCGTTAGATGTCTAACGCTCACTTCAGAAACGACTCTAAATACCGGAGTTAGAAAAATCCCATTGAAAAGATAGGATACGCAATTGACGTAAGGGGATCTGCGGTATGGAAAAGTCGCGGCTGAAAAGTGAGCGTTAGACCCTATTTTGAGTGACTCCAAATACCGGCGGTAGCCTAAAACCAGCGTTAGGAGCCTCTAACGCTGGTTTTCATGGCTAACGCCAAACTCCAAATCTAGGTCTTAGACCTTGAAGGCCACCTCTAATCTGAATGGTTTTTCACCACTGGAGGGCGTTTGTTCATGTGTTTCATATAGATAACATTGAGCTCACGCACATTAATTTACCGAGAAGTGAGCACTGATTGGCTAAAATGCAAAGAACTGAAATAAGGGGGCAGTCTGCAGAGGCTTAGATACAAGGTAATTAAAGAGGTAAAACGTGTATTATTATAACTGTGTTGGTTATGCAAAACTAAGGAATGGGTAATAAAGGGATTATCTTTCTTTTTAAACAACAAAAAAATGGGTGTAGACTGTCCCTTTAAGCTGAAGAATATATGATGTATCTAAAATATAAGAACAGGTTACAACAAGAATCTAAAAAATACTCATTAACTAATAGTTAGAAAAAGTAGCTAAAAATAATAGGCCTTCCTTGTACACTGTCCATTTTTTAGTTTATTATATGGATGGTAAAATATAGTGATTCTTTGGTGCTCATTATACAGATAATATAGTTAATATTTTGCTTTTGGTAGAAGAATCTTTTAAAGAGACTTTAAAGTAAAAAAAAATAATCATGATTCATACAGTTTGCAGTGAAAATTTGCATTTTCTCTATATGACTTCGCTGTTTGCAACGTTATACATAAAATTTACATTGCTAGTGTAGAATTAAGGTGCAAAGAGTTAAACAAAATGTCTGGTGTAAAGTGTTGTTTTCACTACGTATATATACTTCCTCATTCCATTTTACAAGTGAAGGAAAATTTTGTCAGGTCATAAGTGTAATTAGAGACGTGCAGACAGAATTTTCCATTTGGCTGAATCTTTAGCTCCAAATATTTATAATACTGTATTTCGAATATTCAGCACCTGTTCTATTTGGTATTAGTTTAGTTTATAACGAGACGAATACCGACTTCCAGGGCCTGCACTAAAAAATGTAATGTAAAATTTAACACTCTATCTAAACCATGAAAGTTTAATTTTAACTTGTATGTCCCTTGAAAGGCACTGAATTAATAAAAAAACTATTAACTTTCATTAACAAGATGTGCACAACCTATTTATATGTACACTTTATGAGGCACCATCTCTTACTGAGTATGTACAAGAGTTCACAGTATATATATAAATATGTTTTGTGATTGGCTGATAGCCGTCCCATGATACAGTGGACAAGTAAAATAGAAGTAACTTTAAAAATGTGTCAGAAAAAAACCATCCAGTCCACTAGGAGGAGGCAAAAACACCCCTATATACCAGACATTTAATCCCTCCCACTGTCCCAAAATACCTCAGTCACATGTTTGCCACCTTCATGGAGTAAGGTAAATTCTGAAATATTGATATGCAAGACATAGAAAGGGATTTTCTAGCCTACTAGAGACATTATTTCCTCCTCTTGGAGCCTACAAACAGGAAAGAAGAGTAAACAGGAGTTTTCAGCCAGGCAGTGTAAATCTTTTTCCAGTGTAAATATGTGTCAAACCTCCCAGGAGAAATGTGTATTAAACCACAAATCCCCTTATACAGACATTTCATAAGTTAATTAAAGGACCAGTAAATAGTAGAGAGTAGATTTGCTTAATAAACAAATGTATTATAAAAACACAATGCAATAGAACTTAGTCTGAGCTTCAAATGAGTAGTAGATTTTTTTCAGACAAATTTCAAAATGATATCTATTTCTACTCCCCTGTATCATGTGACAGTCATCAGCCAATCACAAATGCATATACGTATATTCTGTGAATTCTTGCACATGCTCAGTAGGAGCTGGTGACTCAAAAAGTGTAAGTATAAAAAAAGACTGTGCAGATTTAATGGAAGTAAATTGGAAAGTTGTTTAAAATTGCCTGCTCTATCAGAATCATTAAAGTTTCATTTTACCTGAGTGTCCCTTTAAGTTCTTTAAGCTGCAAGTACAGCAAAGGTTTTAAATGCTTGCTATAAATGCTTGTGGGATTGGTACCCAGTGAATACAGTTTCTTTATTTACATAACACTGTTGTTTTTTTTTTCACAGGTTGGAAACCCTTTTCAACATATACAATGATATTTTTCGGTTGGTTCAATCTATTTCCCAGACTGAAAAGCAGATGCATTCTGGTCTTGTGGAAAGAATTAACAAATCCTTAGACACTCTTATCAGAAGGTAGTAATCTCATTTTAGAAATGCATCTCTTGTCTTACATCAATGATACGTTTATTAAAAGGACATTAACTATCTCTTGTCTTTGTGTAAAAATTGTGCTTTTTCCCCCACTCTCTATAGAGAGGCCAAAAGCTAAGTCTGTAACCTAGGTTTTAAAATTGCTGCAAATTGCTTCAACCAGTTACTTGATTTGCAGCATTTGCAACTTACTGAATTTGTTTTTTTGCCTTATGTGGGAGCATAGGACAAGCACAATTTTACACTAAAACAAGAATTTAAATGTTATGTCCTTTTATTATATCTGTTATGTATTAACAGTGTTCTGAATATCTGAAAGATTTAGGCACACAGTATAAATTTTAATTATTTTTGTGAGTTATCAGGGTTTGGATGTGGATGTTCATTTATGCTTGATAGCTTGTTTTTACCAGCTGTAGGAAAAATAAGATAACCAAAAATCATACATCTTATATTTAAAACAAAAATTAATTAATTAATTAATTAAATTAATAAATAAATAAATAAAGTTATATTTACTTTGAAGTTTTACTTTTTTGGAGACCTCTCTACAGTTCAAGCTTAAAATGAAATTAAACTTCTTTTTCCCCATCTTACCTCTTTCAAAATTTGAGGTTTAGAAATTGGCTAACAAATAAGTAGAGAGAATTTAAAAATTTCAATAGTGAATACCTGTCGAAACCAGAATTTTTTTGGGAAACTGCAAAAGGTTGCTTTAGGGGGGAAATAAAAGCATATCCAGTTAAAAGAAAAAAAAATATGGCTAAAAGATAAATTCAATTAACTAATCAGCTTAGGAACAAATATGCAGGATATATTGAAAATACTAATAAAAACAATTGGATTAAATATCAACAGGCAAAAGAAGAGAGAGAGACTTTCCTTAGCCAACAACTAATACAAAAAGATCATAAAAATAAAGCAATATTTAATAAATACCCTTCCAAAAATTTCCCCTGAACAGTTAATATTATTGAACAAAGAAATCTCAATAGAAGAGATTTCCCAAGCTATTAAAAGAATTGCTAATGTAAAGGCCCCTGGACCAGATTACATGCTCTCTGAATTTTATAAAATTCTTGAAGAAGAAATCAGTCCGGTTCTCACCCTACTGTTTAATAATTATTTTATATCCAACATTAAGCCTTCTAAATATTTCACGGCATCTAATGTAGTGTTAATATTAAAAAAATACAAAGATGCCGAATCCATGGACTCTTGTCGTCCAATTTCTCTACTCAATACGGATTATAAAATACTTGCTAATATTATTACACATATGTTTAAGGCAATTGTGGGAGACCTAATTCAGATAGATCAGACTGGATTTATGCAAGGCAGAACTTCTCAAAAAGATATAAAGACAGCTATGTTATTGATAGAATATTTCCGAATATGCTCTAAATCTAATCCCAAACAACAGAGGACTTTGCACTCCTCACTATTGACACCGAGAAGGTTTTGATTCCATATCCTGGGACCACCTCTTCACCACATTAGATCATTTTGGGTTTACAGGCCATTTCTCTAATTTATCAAAACTATCTATTCTGACCCGATTTCTTTTTCAAGCATAAACAGTACTTTCTATCCCAGTATAAAACTACAGAAAGGAACAAGACAGGGCAGCCCTCTATCTCCCCTGCTATTTAACATTGCCATAGAGCCATTAGCAATTTTATGCAGGACGGAGCTAGAGGGAGTCTAGCTTGGCAAAAAAAGATTGGTGTTAGCTTTATACGCAGATAACATCCTCTTTTTTATGGAAAACACAAGAAAAAATATTCCACATCTCCCAAATATTATATCAGAGTATAGCTCTTTTTCAGGATATAAAATTAATGTACCCAAATCAGAAATCCTGTGGATCATTAAAAAAGAGACAGTTACACAAACAATCCTTTCTCATTAGCAGAAAACAAGATAAAATATTTAGGATTTTTTTTTCTAGCTAAAGATGCTGATGATTGGTACGATTGCAACTATACCCCTCTGTGGCAGAAATGCTGTCTATCTCTTTAAAAAATTGGTCGAAACTACCTCTTTCTCTGTCATCTAAAATTATGATGATTAAAATGATCTTATTCCCCAAGATACTTTTCTTCTTTCAAAACATCCCTATGTTCTTACGTAATAAAGATATTCAAAGATTTAAAGGGACACTGAACCAAATTTTTTTCTTTGATGATTAAGATAGAGCATGCAATTTTAAGCAACTTTCTAATTTACTCCTATTATCATTTTTTCTTCGTTCTCTTGCTATCTTTATTTGAAAAATAATGCATCTAAGCTTTTTTTTTGGTTACGGCACTTTTTTATTGGTGGGTGAATTTATCCACCAATCAGAAAGAACAACCCAGGTTGTTCATCAAAAATGGGCCGGCATCTAAACTTACATTCTTGCATTTCAAATAAAGATACCAAGAGAATGAAGACAATTTGATAATAGGAGTAAATTAGAAAGAAAGTTGCTTAAAAATGTCATGCTCTATCTGAATCATGAAAGAAATAAATTTGGGTTCAGTGTCTCTTTAACTCTCACTGCTCTAAGTTTTTATGGGGTAAGAAGAAACCATGTATTGCAATATCTAAACTCTCTCATACAAAAGAGGATGGGGGACTAGCACTCCCAAACATTACATTTTATAATCTAGCATGTTTGGCTAAATCTGCAATTGATTGGATTACTGAAGCTAATTATATCACAAACTTTAAGGAAGAAGAGGCTCTTGTTCATCCATATTCTCTTAAAGCATTATTGCATAAAACTAAAACACAATATTCTAAATTAAGGATACCCAAAAACACCATCTCAAATATTATTCAAGCCTGGAAGAAGGTTTGTAAAATGTTACAGATTGATCATTTTGTCTCTAACTATCTTCCAATAAAAGGGAACCCTGATTTTGAACCAAGACTGGATCATTATGTATTTAAAATCTGGAGCAAAAAAGGTTTAAAACAATTATCTCAACTAATAGACTCTCAAACAAATCTTCTAAAATCATACTAGAATTTGTCCTTGGAATTCTCTCTAAATAAAAATCATTTATTTGCCTACTTACAAATTAGACATTATCTAACTGACAAGAAATTGCTAGATAATAAGACCTGGGAGTTTTGGAACCAATTATCAATCTGTTCCATTCAGGGATACACTCTGTCTTCCCGATTTATAAAATATTAATATCACAAGATGCAAAATTTAAATTGAGTGCTCTTTTTCATATATGGTCTAAGGACTTTCAGGAGTTAAACGTTTCTTCCGTGTGGCTAAAAATACCTCTGCTATCTTAATGAGAGAATCACATTTTAGGTTAATAAATATATCTTATATAACTCCTAATCTGCTGGCTAAGTGGTACACTAGTGAGGAACAGGTATGTTCTAGATGTAGAGCATTAAATACAAACTTACTCCACGCTTTCTGAATTTGTCCCAAAATTCAGAAATTTTGGTTACAAATTGCATTTTGGCTTAATAAATTCTTAACGACCAAATTAAAGATCGATAGCCTTCAAATATTTTTTTTAACTAACCAAAGAATATATAAAAATAAACATCTAATAAATACTGCAATTTTAATAGTCAGGCAAATTATTTTGAGAGCATGGAAATATATGAATGCCCCAACTTTATCTGTTTTTATTAGAAACATGAAATATCAGATAATAATAAACAAACATGACCCAATGATATTCACTGAAAATAAATTGAGAGCATTCCTGTTAAAATGGCATAAGGTGATCATGTCATTATCGCTCGAAACCCAAATTCAGATTTTATACCCCTTCTGCTCCTCGATTCTCTTTCTTCAACTGATATAGTCAGATTATTACCCTGCGCATTCGAGAAGGACATCTTTTGATTGTTTTTTTTTTTCTTGTTTTTGTTTTTCTAAAAGCATAGGGAAAGGAACTACTGGGAAGTAGTTAATTAAAAGTATTCACTGAAATCTTGTAAATTTATATATTCACTTTCAATGGGCCTCTTTTATGAGGTAGATATGTTATGAAATATCTATAGATTATGTATTCTGAAACGGTGTATCCAGATTTATAGTTTTTTAAATTGTTGGTTTTTGTTTATTTCTGTGTTCGATGTATATCATAACCATATAAGTTCATGTGATATATATAAGAGAAGATACATGTGTTATATGAGATATGTGATAAATATATATATAGTGTTTAATTATGTAATAGTATATATTTATATACTTATCTATATATATTCAATGTAGGAATATTTTGCTTTATTAATTGCTTATTAGTGTTTCCATGCATTATATTCTGATACACTCTTCTCTTTGTTGTTCTTTTTCAATATAACAATAAAGAGATTTAAAAAAAAAAGAAAGAAAGAAAGAAAGGTAAAAAAAAATGGGTTTCATGACCCTTTTAAGTAGAAATACTGCACAAATGTACGTATTGTAACCAAAATTTACAATAGCTAAAAGGATGGTTTACCACTTCAATGTCTTTCAAGATTGGATGAGTTTTGGTAGAAAATTTGATTCCAAATTTTAGCTAATGATTTTTCTGCAAGAAACCATTAAAGTCAAGGGGGATTTTTGTAGATAAATCATATGTTTTTCTTCTAAAGGATTGTGATTGGCTCTTTTACTTTTTATTGTTCAAGGTTGAAGATTATTAACTACTTTTCATGTGAGTTTCATATTATTTATAATTATAAAGATAGGCAGCACTATCTACACATTTTTATTCCATTGATTGATTGATGAAGTTGCTTTTATTTCATATGTAGATTGAACAGTTTCTGGAAAGGCTAAATATTAAACAAATAGATTCGGCTATCTCGGGCCAATCTGAATGCTAAAGATTTGTACAGATCTTAGTGGGTTGCTTTTTTGTTTTTTACGAAATCTGCTAATTCATTTATAAGGTGATGAAAATAGTATGTAGAACAATTTGATTTATATTATTTTTATTTACAAATGTAGGTTCTTACTCTTTATCAATTAGAATTTTATGAATGTCATTATCTTATTATTATTTTTAGTTCTTTCCTGGTGGACAAACAACCGCCACAAGTATTGAAGACACAGACAAAATTTCAAGCAAGTATCAACTTTTTGTTGGGATCAAAAGTTCTCAGTGGCTTTTCCAAAATGCCCACAGTAAAGGCTCTCATTATTACTGAAAAAAAGGCACAAGAATTGTTTCAGTCGACAACTGGTGACACATGGAAGTGAGTAAGGATGTATATGATATCTTGGGATTTTTATTCCATGTAAACATTTCAGATAATTGAATTTAGTTTTAAGGAAATATATTAGGAAATCCTGAAACCTAAAGGGAATTGATTGCATGTGTACTCTGTCCTTACCATATATTATTTGTTTTCTGTTTTGCAGTGATGGCACTGGGGAAATTGATAATGGAAAATCAATACTGGAAATTACACCAACAACAAAGTCTTGTGGAGCACTTTTCAAAAACATGGTAGGTGAAAACCCCATATTAGTTTGTTCTATCATTGTTATTTCTACTGTTACAAGTTAGATGGAAAGTAAAGTCAAACCTCAGTTTTCATGATTAAGATAGAGCAATAGAGTGCACAATTTTAAACAACTTTCCAATGTACTTCTATTATCAAATTTGCTTTGTTCTCTTCGTATCCTTTTTTTTAAAGCATATATAGGTAGGCTCAGTAGCAGCAAATCACTACTGGGAGCTAGCTGATGATTGGAGGCTGTCATAGGACTCATCTGCTGTGTTCAGCAAGCTCCCCATAGTGCATTGCTTCAACAAAGGTATCAAAAGGATGAAGCAATTTGATCATTAAAGTCAATTGAAAAGTTGGTTAAAATCATATGCTCTTTCTGAATCATGAAAGAACAACGTTGGGTTTTTACGTCCCTTTAAAGGTAAATATAAATGAGAAAAGGAAGTTGGCAGAGTTTGTGACATACCAATGTTGAATAATTTGGTGACAGTGTTGCATTGTTTTAATTCTATATTACTTTAATTCTATATTAGTCACAACTAGTTTAAAGGGGAACTAAATAATTTTAGATAGTAGTATAAACTTTTTAATTATGCATAGTATAACAACTTTGCCCTCTAAAAAGAAAAGTTTTGTGTTTCTGAGGATCAGAAGCCTAACCCTGCCACTTAAAAAATTGAAACTTCCCATTGCAAATAACATTAAATAAACAGATTCTTTCATCTAAACATTTATAAAATTCAAAAGACTTGTTTTGACTTCAGCAAGGAATTCTGGGTAAAAAATGCAAATGAGCTTTATATATAATTTTTGCTCCATTACCTTTTGTTATCAATTATAAAACATAACCTTTATTTTGTCAGCGTCTAGCCAGCTTTAAAAGCATAAAATATCACCTATGGGGATTATCAGAAATCTTGTTTTCATGTGACTTTCTATTTGAGTAAATTACAGTAAGTTTCCTGTCTTATTTATTTACATAACATAAATAAGAAGACTAGATATCCCACTACTACTGGAGATAGCTGAATAAGCTACGCTGAACATGTAACTAGTTTCTCTGGCAGTCAATAGGTTTCCGTTGCTGGGTGTTTATAT
Organism: Bombina bombina; assembly: GCF_027579735.1. NCBI lineage: Eukaryota > Metazoa > Chordata > Amphibia > Anura > Bombinatoridae > Bombina > Bombina bombina. The sequence goes on along the minus strand of NC_069501.1, from coordinate 1,003,873,192 downwards.
TTTCATAACAAATGCATTAGGGATTTCAGCTTTCACTAGCAGGTTCTACTTAAAGAGGTAGTAAACATCATGAGATCTTTAGATAAAATCCTTAGTTATGCATAATAAACTTTGCAATATATTTTCATTATTTATTTCATTATTTATTCTACCTCCTCTGCTGACTTCCCAAGGCTAATTCTGCTACATATATGCCCCTAATTGACTTTATCAGATAACAAATGCAAAAAAACAATGCATTTTATAATAACTTTATGACTAGCCGTGTTGTCTGTGGACTAAGTCTCAGATTGGCTCCTTCAAATAAGGCAAATGGTGGGTGGAATTTAGCTATTCAAAAATAAGTGCAATAAATATGATGTTTATTTGTTTTACAATGTTAAGACTTGGGGGGCATATTTATCAAAGCATCAATGTCAGTGCATTCACCGGCGTCAACACGCTCCCCAGACATCGCTGACGTGATCCACATACAATCCCCTTATTTATTAAAAAACGTCAAAAACACGCGCATCAAGTACGGCACGGTGAGCATCGGACTGTTGTTAACTAACAGTTATCGATGGCGCGATTATTCAAGTTTTTCCCAACTTTATTTATACCATTTCATTACTGTCCATGAACAAGCACATTTCTCTAAAGCTAATCTTTTATTTATCATCTGTTAATGTCCAATAAAATAGATAGATTTATACCTCAACAAACAATATCTCATAGAAAGTTATTGTTATATTTATTTGTTATATGATACTTTCACATAAATTAATGTGTATTTGTATTTCTAGAAGTCATGATATGCTTTTATATCATTTTTTTTATGAATGATTATTAATGCTAAAATTTGTACATATATTTTTGCACATACTTTATATATATATATATATATATATATATATATATATATATATATATAGAGAGAGAGAGAGAGTATATGTGTGTATGTATGTTATGTCAGAAAACTTTTGCAAACATATTTACATGTCCCTAAGTTCCTTTTTTTGTTCTAAACAATGTTGTCTGTCATATCTCTGTGTTTATTTATACCACTATATGTATATGTATATGTGTAAATTTATTATTATTCTGAGCAGGAATAATTGTGAATATAGCATGTAATCAGAGTATCATATGTATTTATTTGCAATCAACTGATATTTTTACAGCTGGGACAGTTTTCTATCTGTACCTGTGTAACCCCTCCTGATTGCAATCTAGTTTGCAATCTAGTTTTAAAAACCACCCCTACACAGGTGTTATAAAATGGGGTAGCATATAAGGACATTTCTTACTGAAAAAGAAATTCAAGAGAAGGAAGAAATACACTGAAAATAGCATGACAGTAAAGAGGTGATTTTAATTTCTGCAGTGTCTGAATCATGACAGTTTAATGTTTAAGATTATATTGAATCAAACATCAATTTGAATTTTAAAATCATTGTCTAAAATATTACACTGTGTGTCCTAATGTCATCATCAATGTTTATCTTTAATACTAATTTCACATATACATACTTTCAAAGTATAATACACAATGTAACAAATGGCACTTACAAGTTCTGATGAGTGATCAATGACACAAGTATCAAGCAATTTGATTCGTTAATGAAAGTTTAAAATGTATATTTCAATCAGATTGGCTGATGTCATAACTCATGTAATTATGCATATTCCAATCAAAAGTGGTTGAAAAATTCACTAGTGTGTAGGTTGTCTAGGATTCTGTGTCATAAATAATTGGTGCGAAGTGGAGAGTGGGACATGTATTACATGGCTTAAACATGGTGCACATAGATTTTTCACAAAAAATAAAAAGGAAGTTAGCTATATTATGTTGTGTATTTATTTCATTTTTATCTCTATATCTATTAGTGCAACAAGTTTGGGGCAAAACTTTTCAACAAATTTGGAGAAATAATATTGTCCCCTTGGTTTGTAATGAGAGACAAATTTGTAACATAATCCATAAGTAGTAATGTATTTTTCATTTTTATCCCTATATCTACTACTGCACCAAATTTGGAGCAATAATATTGTTTGATTTAGAAAGGGTATACCATTTTAATAGGGTTTCTAATTTACTTTTATTATGTAATATACTTCATTCTCTTGCAGCATCGAACATAAGCTTTCTGTGTTTTCAGACTCCCATTGATTTCTATGGCATCCGCGGCCTCAAGGGTGGCGGATTGAAAACTAGGTATGCTGCGTCGGAATAGACGCGAGCGTACCTGTTAAATGTTTGATACATTTGGAAAAGGGTCAAATAGAGTCGAATCTGAATTCAAAACATCTGTAATGATGCAAGCATCGATCTGCGTCAGATTGAGATCGCGGAAGCGTATATTACGTCACAAATTTCAACATTTGACGATCTTGACGCTTTGATAACTACGGTGGATCAATCTCGGGACAAATACTATGCAGGATTCAAGCGTATTTTCAGTTGACGCTTTGATAAATATGCCCCATGGTTGGTATTTTATTCTATTGCAACACAACAGAAAGGTCTTGTAATTGCAAGGTGTTTACTGTCTCTTTAAAAGGACAATAAACTTCTGGCATTTACAGTAACTTTTCTGTCGTCTTGTAGGTGTTAAAACATTTGCTACAGCTATTTTTCAAATGCAAAACCCCACATGCCAGCTGCCTTATTTGGCTCATTTAGAGGACCCAATCAGGACTTGTTACTGGAGTACATAGCTGTTCACTTTCATTTTGTTGCATTGTTTTGCAGTTTCATATTTGATTAATTCTGCTGAGGCCTATTAGGGACAGATATGCAATTGGGTTAGTCTTGTGAAACCTGCCATGTACAATCCTAAGAATTGGAAAACTAATTTTTCAGAGTTAAACTACAGGAAAGTGGAGGACAAAAATAATGACAATGTATTCCAAAGCTGTTTTACTATGCAGAATTTAACATTTTATATTACAATCTCAAAGTGTTTAGTGCCCTTTTAAATGCCAGATTCTAATAACTTGCTGGACAGCAAATGTACTTACCGTCTGTACAGGTTAAATACATTGAATACTTTTGTTTATTTTTTTTAATCAGAGCAATGCAGATCTATTGCAGAGGAGACAGGGCAGTTATGGGGCACAGGATGGGAGGCCTGGGTGATATAAGGGCAGTATTTTGGACATGAGTTGAGGTCAGTTGGCACAGACATGGCAGTCCGAGGATGCATCTATATAGTGGTCATGCATGTATGAGTGGGGTATAGATAATGACATAAACGTGCAATAGGAAAATACTTTAATGCATGTATATTTATTATTGCACTATTTATTGCTTGCATATAATAATTTGTTTAGCCCTGCAAATGGGTTAAACACACAGTTAAACTTAGCTCCTTAGCAGCAATGCACTACTGATCCTGAGCTGAACATGAACCAGTGAGCCAATCACAAGTGGCTATGTGCACCCCCAATTGCAGGCTTGCCACTGTGACTGACTTTAGCTATGTCACTGCTTAACTCCTTTGTAGATGTTAAACACGTATGGTTAGTGGAGCTCAAAAATATTAGCTGCTCTCAAGTTAAATTATTATTATTATCAGTTATTTGTAGAGGGCCAGCAGGTTTCACAGCACTATAAATATAGGTCTAATATGAAAGGTAGAGGGCCTTGCCAAGAATTGCACTGTTGTAAATTAGCTCTCATGAAGGTGATCTACAACAGCTGGGCTCGTAGGCGTACATGCTAAGGAAATTCAAGGGGATGACAAAATGGGAAGAGGAACTGAGTTAAGAGAATGTTAGTGTATATTATATGCATCCCTGAACAGCAGAGTCTTTACGGAGCGCTTAAAAGTTTGACAACTAGGGGAGAGTCTTGTGGAGTGAAGCATAGAGTTCCACAAGATAGGGTTCAATCTGGAGAAGTCTTGTTGATGGGAATGTGAAGAGGTAACAAGAGAAGATGAGAGGAGGTCATGAGCAGAGCAAAGGGCACAGGAGGAAGAGTATATTGAGACAAAGTTGGAAATATAGGGGGGAGCTGTGTTATTAAGGGTCTTGAATGTCAGAATCAGGACATTGTGTTTTATTCTGAATGTTAGAGGAAGCCAGTGAAAGGATTGGCAGAGATGTGCAGTGGATGATGAGCGACGTTTAAGGAAGATCAGCCTGGCAGAAGCATTCATTATGGATTGTAAAGGAGATAGAAGGTAGATAGGAAGTCCAGAGCTGATGGAGTTGCAATAATCAAGACAGGAAAGATGAGAGAGTGGATCAAAATCTTAGTTGTGTCTTGTGTGAGGAAGTGGTGAATTTTGGAGGCATTGGCCAAAGACTGGATGTGGGGAGTGAAAAAAAAATCTGAGTCAAGCGTGACCCCAAGGAGAATGGGGTAAGGATGTTATTATCAACAGTTATAGAAAGGGGGATAGAGATTTTGGAAGAAAAGGGAAAATAAGGAGCTAGGTTTTAGAGAGATTTGCTTTAAAGTAGTGACAGGACATGCAGGATCAAATATTAGAAAGACTGGTACAGAGAGGTAGATTTGGTTATCATCAAAATACAAATGATATTAGGACTTTATTAAGGAACCTACGAATTACATAAATTGAGAAGAGAAGGGGACAAAGGAAGTAGAGAAAAAGGACAGTAGTTGAATGGGGATGTTGGATTGAGAAAAAGTTTTTTTGAGGATCGGTGTGACTAGTGCCTGTTTAGAGGATGAAGGAAATATACCAGTGCTGAAGGAGAGATTAAAAATATGTGTGAGGATTGGTAAGAGTAGGAGAGAGAGAGTAGTACTGGGCAAAAGAGCTGAATTTGTGGCTTTGTGAGTTTTGGAAGGGTTGATGGGGTTGGAGACTGGTAGTATATTGAGAGATGATTTCATTTTGGATGTAATCAATAATGCTCCTATTCTTGAGCTCATATTACAAGTTGAAAGGCACACTAAAATCGGGAGGTCAGATAGCACGGCTGCACTAACTCCCTTTCCCCATAGGCTTTTATGGAGCGCGATACAAAAGCCTCTACTAGCTTTCACTCGCTGGCTACCCCAAAGGTGCACTTGGAAATATGTGCTAAAGCCAAAGGTGCTTTAAGAATACTTGAAATACCTTATGTCATTGATGAATTAGAAAATGTAATTTCTCTGATCTGTAGGATGATGTCATGGGTTATGTCCCTAATGATGCAATTAATGATGTTATATGTTTATGTCACTAGTGATTATATTGATGATGTCATCAGAATTGTCATGTGTGATGTAATCAGTGATGTAATTAATGATGTCATGTAAAGCATCCAGGGCGGGGCAGTTTAAGTTTGGAATTTCCTTGCTTTAAATTGGGAACTTAAACCCTAGACATTAATGTAAGTTTTTGCCAATTCATTTCCTAAGAAAATAAATCAAAGAAGCATATTTACTGTATATCTAAGATTGTTACAGAAAACAACTGGGGAAAAGTCTACTTAGGTAAAGGTGCCAATGCCACATATTTTAATTGTATAGAGAAAATAAAGAGATGACCATGCAGTAACGCCCAACTAGTGGTTCATGGTGTCAGGGTGCCAGGAATCAGACTGAGACGAGAAGTGCAAAAATAATCACACCTTTATTAATAGCAAAAAATAATAAAAAGTCCACAAGTCAAATAACAATCCAGGAATCAAAACCAGAGCTGGTAGTCAGACGAGCCGAGTCAGGAGCCAAAGCGAATAGTCAGAGGAGCCGGAATCAGGAACAAGGAAAACAGCAGAGTCAGGAACAAGCCAGGGATCAGGAACCAGGAAGGAAGTCAGGCAGCCAGGTAATACACAGGAACTCTCACAAACATGTCTGAGACAACGCAAAGGCAAAGCATACTGAACAGAGGCCCTTTAAATAATAAGTGATGACATCACAATTCTGAGACTGCATCCTGTCTCACATGGATGATGCACACCAGTCTGGCCATAAAAGGAAGTGCAGGAATTGAGCAGCATCCCCCACAATGCACCATAGTCAGGAAGAGAGGTGAGTAAAATGGCTGCCAGCAGCACATGGCAAACACAACAGGGAAAAAACCCTGACAGTACCCTCCCCTCAACGACCCCTCCCCCGTGGGAGGACAAAAGGCTTATTGGGGAAACGGGCATGGAAGGTACGGAGGAGGGGGAGAATATGAACATCAGAGGAGGGAACCCAAGAACGCTCCTCCGGACTGTAGCCTCTCCAGTGAACCAAATACTGTACACGGCCCCTAGACATACGAGAGTCAATAATGCTGCTGACCTCATACTCCTCATGGTTGTCAACAAAGATAGGACCGGGGCGAGGCAACACAGTGGTAAACCGATTACAAACCAATGGTTTCAAGAGGGAGACATGAAAAACATTGGAGATGCGCATAGCAGGAGGAAGGTCAAGAGCGTAGGCCACAGGATTAACCCAACGGAGTATTCGAAAAGGACCAACATAATGGGGAGCCAATTTATTGGAAGGCACACAAAGGTTCAAGTTGCGGGAGGACAGCCAAACTCTCTCACCAACCTGGTAGGAAGGTGCGGGCAGAAGCCTACGATCAGCCTGGAACTTTTGGCGCTGCATAGAACGATGAAGCCAATCCTGAATCTGAACCCATGTGGAACGGAGTTGCTAGAGATGCTCCTCCAAAGCCGGAATACCCTGAGACATGAATGAATTGGGCAACAAGGATGGTTGAAACCCATAATTCGCCATGAATGAGGATAACTTGGAGGAAGCAGCAATAGCACTATTAAGAGCAAACTCTGCCCAAGGTAACAGTTCAGACCAATTATTGTGGTGATCTGAGACATAGCAATGGAGGAACTGTTCCAGAGCTTGATTAGACCATTCCGCAGCCCCATTGGATTGAGGGTGATATGCCAAGGAGAAGGAAAGCTGAATCCCCATTTGAGCACAAAAGGAACGCCAACATCTGTAGACAAACTGGCTACCCTGGTCCGACACTATCTCCTTGGGTAACCCATGTAAACGGAAGACCTCCCGGGCAAAAATTGAAGCAAGCTCCAGAGCAGTAGGCAGCTTCATCAAGGGAATGCAATGTGACATTTTAGAAAAATGGCCAACCACCATAAGGATAACAGCATTGCCATTGGAAACAGGGAGCTCGACAATGAAATCCATGGAAAGATGTGTCCAAGGACGCTCACCATTAGCAATAGGTTGAAGAAGACCCACAGGAAGACGTCGAGGAGTGTTATTCTGTGCACAAACTGAGCAGGAGGCAACATACGCAGCAACATCAGAACAAAGACCAATTGTTGAGTGACAGACCAAATCATTTGGTTCTTGCCTGGGTGACCTGCAGCTTTAGGATAGTGGTAAGTGTGCAAAAGTTTAGTTCGAAGATTCTCAGGAACAAAACACTTACCACTAGGTTTCTCAGGAGGTGCATTGGTTTGTGCAGCCAGGATCTCCTCCCCCAAGGGAGAAGTCAAATTAGTACGTATGGTAGCCAAAATATGGTCAGGAGGTATAACAGGAGTAGGTACAGACTCCTCCTTGGACAGAGGGGAAAATTGTCGAGAGAGGGCATCAGCCCTAACATTCTTACTACCAGGCAGGTAGGATACCACATAATTAAACCGAGACAAAAATAGCGCCCATCTGGCCTGTTGGGCGACAAACATTTTGCTTCAGATAGATAAGTTAAATTCTTGTGGTCAGTAAGAACCCTTGAGAAGATTACTCCATTCCTTAAGTGCCAAAATTATGGCCAGTAATTCCCTGTCGCCAATTTCATAATTGCACTCCGCTGGAGACAATTTATTAGAGAAGAAACCACACAGATGCAAGGAACCATCAGGCGTAGGACGTTGAGACAAGAGGGCACCTACTCAAGTCTCAGACGCATTGACCTCAAGAACAAAAGGCAGGACAGGGTTAGGATGAGCCAGAACTGGAGCGGCAGCAAAGGCAGTCTTAAGACTATCAAAGGCCTTAATGGCAGTAGGTGACCAATGGAGTGGATCATTATCTTTACGGGTCATGTCTGTGATAGGTTTGACCAAGGAAGAAAAGTTTTTAATAAACTTTCTATAGTAATTGGTGAACCCCAAAAAACATTGAATAGACCGAAGACCAACTGGGCGAGGCCACTTCAGAACTGCAGATAACTTGTCAGGATCCATTGAGAACCCTTCAACGGAGATAACATAACCTAGGAAGGTTACTTGAGTCTGATGGAACTCACATTTCTCGAGTTTACAAAACAGGCTGTTCTCGCATAGTCTCTGAAGAACCCGTGTAACATCAGAACGATGAACCTCAAGTGTGGGTGAGTGTATGAGGATTTCGTCTAAGTACACCACAACACACTGTCGCAACATATCTCGTAGGACATCATTGATGAATTCCTGAAAAACAGCAGGAGCATTACATAGGCCTAAGGGCATTACAAGATACTCATAATGCCTGCTCCTGGTGTTAAATGCTGTTTTCCATTCGTGGCCCTCCTTAATCCTAATGAGATTGTACGCTCCTCTCAAATCAAGTTTAGTAAAGACTGTAGCTCCCTTGAGGCGGTCAAAGAGTTCCGTAATAAGCGGAATAGGGTAAGCATTCTTAATGGTAAGACGATTAAGACCCCTATAATCGATACATGGTCTTAACTCGCCACCCTTTTTCTTCACAAAGAAGAAGCCAGCCCCTGCACGAGAGCAAGATTTGCGGATGATCCCCCATGACAGAGCATCAGCAACATACTCCTCCATAGCACAATTCTCTGCAACAGACAGAGGGTACACCTGGCCCCGAGGAGGAATGGCTCCGAGTTGCAGGTCTATGGCACAATCGTAAGACCGGTGAGGAGGCAACGTACCAGCACGCACCTTGTCAAACATGTCTAGGAACCCTCGGTACTCCTCTGGCAATTGAGAAACCGAAGAAATGCACAAGACTTTAACTGGTTTCCGAAGACAAGTGGAAATACATTGCGGGGACCACGACAACATTTTGGACCTGCGCCAGTCGAGACTGGGATTGTGCTTTTGGAGCCAGGGATAACCCAGAACAACCGGAAAATGCGGAGAGTTTATCACCTGGAACTGGAGGGTTTCAAAATGGAGAGCCCCAACAGCCATGGACAACGGAGCAGTTTCGTGAGTAACGAGTGAGGTCTGAAGGGGCCTGCCATCAATGGCCTCAATAGCAAGCGGAACGGACTGAGTGCTTTGATACAAAAGCACTGTCAATGAAATAGCCCGCAGCACCGGAGTCAACAAGAGCCTGGGTGACTATGGAGGAGTCCACCCAGGAAAGGACAACCGTGACCATAGGTTTCTACTTAAGCAGTTCCGGGGACGAGGATAAACCACCCAAGGTCTGCCCCTGACAGGACCTTAGGTGTGAGCGTTTCCCGGCCGTGTAAGGACAAGACTTCAAAAGATGGCCCTGTAACCCACAATAGAGGCAGAGCCCCTCCCTCCTCCTAAAGGCCCTCTCCGCTGCGGAGAGACTCGTGAATCCCAACTGCATTGGCTCAGCAGTACCTGGTGACTCGGGACCAGGAGGCATGGGAGGAGAGGGAGGCATGGGTGGGAACGAACACGTAGGAGACAACGGAACAGGAGGCTTCCGCAAGCGCTCCTTGAAAGAGGGCCTCTCTCTGAGTCTGATGTCAATTAGGATAAAAAAAGACACCAATGCCTCGAGATCCTCTGGTAAATCTCTGGCAGCAACTTCGTCTTTAATCGCATCAGGGAGCCCATGAAAGAAGGCGGCAATAAGGGCTTCATTGTTCCAACCTACCTCTGCAGCAAGTGTACAGAACTCAATGGCATACTGAGCAACAGATCTTGTACCTTGCTGAATGGACATGAGTAGTTTAGCAGCAGAGGAGGAGCGAGCCGGAACATCAAATACCCTTCGAAAGGAGGCCACAAATTCAGGGTAATTTGAAATAACAGGTTTATTAGTCTCCCACAAGGGATTAGCCCAGGCAAGAGCTGTGTCAGAGAGTAACGAGATAAGAAATCCCACCATAGCTCTGTCAGAGGGAAACGCCTGGGGTAACATCTCAAAGTAAATGCCCACCTGGTTCAAAAACCCTCTGCACTGAATAGGATCTCCTCGATATCGCTGAGGTAGAGGTGCAGAACCGGACATGCTCCTGGTAGGCATAGGTGCAGCAGCGGAAACAGGAGCAGCCATAACTTGCGGGACACTTTGGTCCAAATGTGCAGTGCGAGTCAGCAGGGTTTGCAGGGCTAGTGCAAATTGATCTAAGCGGTGATCCTGTACATCCATCCTGGAAATGATGGCATGTAAAGGTGGATTATTAGCACCATCAGGATTCATGGCCTTTGCGTAATGTCAGGGTGCCAGGAATCAGACTGAGACGAGAAGTGCAAAAATAATCACACCTTTATTAATAGCAAAAAATAATAAAAAGTCCACAAGTTAAATAACAAGCCAGGAATCAAAACCAGAGTTGGTAGTCAGATGAGCCGAGTCAGGAGCCAAAGCGAATAGTCAGACGAGCCGGAATCAGGAACAAGGAAAACAGCAGAGTCAGGAACAAGCCAGGGATCAGGAACCAGGAAGGACGTCATGCAGCCAGGTAATACACAGGAACTCTCACAAACATGTCTGAGACAACGCAAAGGCAAAGCATACTGAACAGAGGCCCTTTAAATAACAAGTGATGACATCACAATTCTGAGACTGCATCCTGTCTCACATGGATGATGCACACCAGTTTGGCCATAAAAGGAAGTGCAGGAATTGAGCAGCATCCGCCACAATGCACCATAGTCAGGAAGAGAGGTGAGTAAAATGGCTGCCAGCAGCACATGGCAAACACAACAGGGAAAAAACCCTGACACATGGGCCATATGCAGCCTATTGCCCATTTTGTTGTGGCCCTTTATATACATGTTATATACATACATATACATCTTTAGACATGTAAATGCATGTTTCTCAATGTTAATGGGTGAGCCAATCGCATGAGGCATCCATGTGCAGCCACGAATCAGCAGCTATTGATTCTATTTAGATATGTTTTTCAACAAATTATATCAAGAGAATGAAGCACATTAGATAATAGAAGTACATTTGAAAGCTGTTTAAAATTTTATTAACTTCCTAAATGATGAAAGAAAAAAATTGGGTTTCATGTCTTTTAATAATATAATGGTGTGCCACCAGATTAATTGCACGCAGTGGCTATAAAATAGTGTCCAGTTTTTGCATATACAAATAATTTAAAAAGAAAAATAAACCTGCATTTATGCAAGAGAAGAGTTATACACATTAGTTGTTCCTGGCATAAAGGGAAATAATATTAATAATTTCCCCCTTTATACCGAAGGTGGTGCTGTAGCATGGTAATTGCTGTAGCCAATACTGGACTATATTACAAGGGGCGCTAATGATAAAATAAAAAAAATGCTCCCACATTAACGTATGCGCATACTACAAGTTTAAGGTAAACACGACCACACGCTCGCCTGGTTAGCTCAACTGAAGACTGTGCATAAAGAGTTAGGGCAAAATTAAAAAGTTACATTAAACACTACATAAATCAATTTAAAATAAAGTGTTACACTAATAAATACACTATCTAATAAAATGATTTATATAACGTTTTTTTAGGCCCTTCTCTCCTTTCTTGTCCCTACCTTAGCTCTCATGACTGCACTAAACTGCACCATCTCAAATAAATACTCGCACTGCTACAAATATCCTTCTCACCTACTATTTCTCTCCTTCTTGCTGCTTTTAGCATCGGGGACATCTCTCCTAATCCTGGACCCTCCTTTATTACCACCCTTACCCAGTCACACACAATCTTTAACAAAAGAAATGCCATAACCTAATTTCTATCCCCTGTCTCCCAATGGAGCATACTTTATTCACTTGTGCACTATGGAACACTCACTCTGTATGCAACAAACTCTCATATATCCATGATCTGTTCATCTCCCACTCCCTTAACCTCTTGGCCCTCACTGAAACCTGGCTCTCTCCTTTAGATACAGCTTCCTTTGCCGCCCATTCTTATGGGGGATGCACTTAACCCGTACACTCAGGTCTGGCAATACCCCCAACTTCACTCTCACATTCTCTTTCTTTTAAATCCATACAATTAGTTTATTCTCACCCCTATCTGTTTGTGTTGCTGTCCCTTTTCCTTCATCACTTCGCCTCATGGCTGTTAGGGTGCCAGGAATCAGACTGAGACGAGAAGTGCAATAATAATCACACCTTTATTAATAACAAAAAATAATAAAAAGTCCAATAACAAGCCAGGAGTCAAAGCCAGAGTTGTTAGTCAGACGAGCCGAGTCAGGAGCCAAATCGAGTAATCAGATGAGCCGGAGTCAGGAACAAGGAGAACAGCAGAGTCAGGAACAAGCCAGGGATCAGGAACCAGGAGGGACGTCACACAGTCAGGTAATACACAGGAACTCACAAACAGGTCTGAGACACCGCAAGGGCAAAGCATACTGAACAGAGGCCCTTTAAATAATAAGTGATGACATCACAATTCTGAGACTGCAACCTGTCTCACACGGATGATGTACACCAGTCTGGCCATAAGAGGGCGTGCAAAAAATGAGCAGCATCACACACTTTGCACCAGACTCAGCAAGAGAGGTGAGTAAAATGGCTGCCAGCAGCATATGGCAAACAAAGCAGGGAAAAAACCCTGACAATGGCTACCTTATTTCCTCTCTGACTCTTCTGCCCTCATTCATGGGGACTTCAATATTCCCATTGAAATCCCTTGTGCTCCTGGAATTTCAAAGTTCCTGGAGCTAACTTCATAACTTGATCTCTCACAGTGGACTAATTCCCCCACTCACAAAGATGACCATTCAATTGACCTATACTTCAGCCACCAGTGTTCTGTCTCTCAGTTTACTAACTACCCATTCCCACTCTCTGACCACCATCTCTTAAAATGCAGCATTGATTCACCGACTGCAAACTACCAACTAACACTTCAAATAGACTCCATAGAAACTTACACAACATAAACACGCTACACCCTAAACCCCCTTTTCTCTGCAATCTCATCCCTTTCCTGTCCTGAAGACAGTGACGGATCCAGGGGAGGCAACAAGGCAATTGCCCCCCCGACAGGGAGGACCAGAACTTATCTGATTGTGTATTAGTTCACAAGGAATTGTTGTGTTGTAAACAGGGGGCCCTGCACTGGTGCTAAGTTTGTTGCCACATTTTATTAGGATAGTGAACTTTACTTTAAAGGATGTGCTCAGCTTCTGCTGTCTCGGTATTCGCTATTTCAGATCACAGAGCGGGAACTGTAGGCACGCTACAGCGCTTGCAGAGTGTGGGAATTTGTTTCTGCTGCTCTGTCACTGCGCAGGAAGAAGTTCACCTCATCTAGCCAGTACTTCCATCATTTGTGTATCCTTGCAAGGCCGAGTAGGGCACAAGGCTTCTACTCCAAGCCCTGCGCCTCTCTTGCATGCAAGTTGCTGAGGTTGGGCTGGAGAAAAGCACTTCTCTGAGGCGACAAAAGATATAGCCGTGGAACGTGTCAGGGGAGCCAAGTGGTAGCAGCAGTTTCCACATCTCTTGTATTTCCATTTAACTGTAAGCTTAGTTTTTCTATATATGTCAGCTAGCCAAGCTCTGGGATTAGGCTGACACTTCCCCTGGAATGGTCTGGCATGCAGAAGCACAATTTAACTCCTTGGATACCAAAAAGACTATTTTATTTCTAAGCAGTGCAATGCAGCACTTTTTAGTAGACATGGTGTTAAATTGTGCTCTGCATTAGCTATTTTGTTGACCTATCCACCCTGCAAAAAAAGAGGTTATCTAGGAGGGAATTATTAGTGTACTAGTCCTAAAGCCCGTTCACATGGGCCATTTTTTGCAGTACAGCAGTCCCACTCCTTGCGCTCTCTCCCTCCCCCTCTCTTTTGCTCTCTCTCTCCCCCCTCTCTTTTGCTCTCTCTCCCCCTCTCTTTTGAGCTCTCTCTCCCCCCTCTCTTTTGAGCTCTCTCTCTCCCCCCTCTCTTTTGCGCTCTCTCTCCCCTCTCTTTTGCACTCTCTCTCCCCCTCTTTTGCTCTCTCTCTCTCCCACTCTCTTTTGAGCTCTCTCTCTCCCCCTCTCTTTTGAGCTCTCTCTCCCCCCTCTCTTTTGAGCTCTCTCTCTCCCCCCTCTCTTTTGCGCTCTTTCTCCCCCTCTCTTTTGCGCTCTCTCTCTCTCCCCCCTCTCTTTTGCACTCTCTCTCCCCTCTCTTTTGTGCTCTTTCTCTCCCCATCTCTTTTGCGCTCTCTCTCTCTCCCCCATCTCTTTTGCACTCTCTCCCCCCTCTCTCTCTTCCCTCTCTTTTGCGCTCTCTTTCCCCCTCTCTTTTGCGCTCTCCCTCTCCCCCCTCTCTTTTGCGCTCTCTCTCTCTACCTTCTCTTTTGCGCTCTCTTTCCCCCCTCTCTTTTGCGCTCTCTCCCCCCCTCTTTTGTGCTCTTTCTCCCCCTCTCTTTTGCGCTCTCTCTCCCCCCTCTCTTTTGCGCTCTCTCTCCCCCCTCTCTTTTGCGCTCTTTCCCCCCTCTCTTTTGTGCTCTCTCTCACCCCCCTCTTTTGCGCTCTCTCCCCCCTCTCTTTTGCGCTCTCTCCCCCCTCTCTTTTGTGCTCTCTCCCCCCTCTCTTTAGCGCTCTCTCCCCCCCCTCTCTTTTGCTCTCTCTCTCTCCCCCCTCTGTTTTGTTCTCTCTCTCTCCCCCTCTCTCCCCCCTCTGTTTTGCTCTCTCTCTCTCTCCCCCCCCCCTCTCTCCCCCCCTCTCTCCCCCCTCCCTCTCCCCCACTCTCTCTTCCCCCTCTCTCTCCCACCTCTCTCTCCCCCCTCTCTCTCTCCCCCCCTCTCTTTCTCCCCCCTCTCTCTCCCCCCTCTCTTTCTCCCCCCTCTCTCTCCCCCCCTCTCTCTCTCTCTCTCTCTCTCTCCCCCCTCTCTCCCCCTCTCTCTCTCTCTCTCCCCCCCCTTTCTCTCTCCCCCCTCTCTCTCTCCCCTCTCTATCTCTCTCTCCCCTCTCTATCTCTCTCCCCTCTCTATCTCTGCCCCCTCTCTATCTCTCTCCCCTCTCTATCGCGTGACGCGCCCGGCCATGCCCCCTTCACACCCAGCCACGCCCCCTTTATGGCCATTCCCGATTGCCACGCCCCCTTCCTATCGGCCACGCCCCTGCTCACATCCGGCCACACCCACTTCTGCCGCAGATCAGCTAGGGACTCAAAGGCCAGGTGTGTTTGTCCTTGTGCTGTCTCTACTGCGCATGACAGCTTCGGACAAACACACTTGGCCTTTTATATTATAGGATTTGGTCTGTGAAAAGCTGATTTACAACCCTTAGCACTGCACTTCAAGGAGCAAAGATGTGAGTATGTGAGAATTCACATTAAATTATTTTGCAGACTTCCTATAAATGAAAAAATATTTTTTAATGCACTGCATTATTTATTTATTTTTAAAAGCATGTGTCTTTTATCCCAGTATTTATTACCTTTATATATTATATATTACATTTTGAACATATATATGTTCAAAAAAACTCTTTGATGTCAATTTATCAAAGCGTGAACTTGTCGCGAGATTGATCCGCCGTAGTTATCAAAGCATCAAGATTGGCAAATGCTGAAATTTGTGACGTAAAATACGATCCTGCGATCTCAATCTGACGCAGATCGATGCTTGCGTCATTACAGATGTTTCGAATTCACATTCGACTCTGACACTTTTCCCAATTTATTAAAACATTTAACAGGTACGCTCGCGTCTATTCCGATGCAGTTTACCTAGTTTTCAATCCGCCACCCTTGAGGTCGCGGATGCCATAGAACTCAATGGGAGTCAGAAAACACAGAAAGCTTATGTTCGATGCTGCAAGAGAATGAAGTATATTACATAATAAAAGTAAATGAGAAACTCTATTAAAATTGTATACCCTTTCTTAATCAAACAATATTATTGCTACACATTTGGTGCACTAGTTAGAAGATATAGGGATAAAAATGAAAAAGACATGACTACTTATGGATTATGCTACAAATTTGTCTCTCATTACAAAGCAAGGGGACAATATTTCTACAAATTTGTTAAAAAGTTTTGCCCCAAACTTGTCGCACTAATATATATAGAGATAAAAATGAAATACACAACATAATATAGCTAACTTCCTTTTTATTTTTTATGAAAAATCTATGTGCACCATGTTTAAGCCATGACATGTAATACAAGTCCCACTCTCCACTTCGCACCAATTTTGACCAAAGACTTTTTGCACCAATTATGACGCAAACTCCTAAACAACCCACACACTAGTGAATTTTTTAACCACTTTTGATTGGAATATGCATAATCACATGATTTATGACATCAGCCAATCTGATTCAAATATACATTTTAAACTATCACTAACTAATCAAATTGCTTGATACTTGTGTCATTGATCACTCATCAGAACTTGTAAGTGCCGTTTGTTACATTGTGTATTATACTTTGAAAGTATGTATATGTGAATTTAGAATTAAAGATAAACATTGATGCTGACATTAGGACACACAGTGTAATATTTTAGACAAGGATTTTAAAATTCAAATTGATGTTTGATTCAATATAATCTTAAGCTGATAGCTCAAAGGGATAGCCCACCTAACATTAAACTGTCATGATTCAGATACAGCAGAAATTAAAATCACCTCTTGACTGTCCTGCTATTTTCAGTGTATTTCTTCCTTCTCTTGAATTTCTTTTTCAGTAAGAAATGTCATCTTATATGCCAGCCCATTTTATAACTTCTGTGAAGGGGTGGTTTTTAAAACTAGATAACAATTAGGATGGGTTACACAGGTACAGAGAGAAAACTTCCCCAGCTCTTAAAATATCCATTGATGGCAAATACATATGATACCCTGATTATATGTTATATTTGCAATTATTCCTGCTCAGAATAATAATAAATTTACACAATATACATATAGTGGTATAAATAAACACAGAGATATAACAGACAACATTGTTCAGAACAAAAAAAGGAATTTAGGGACATGTAAATATGTAGACATGTGCATGGCGAAAAAATTCGGTTCGGTTCGGTTCGGATCGATTCAGAATTTTTCGAAGTTCGGTTCGGATCGATTCGAATTCGGAAAATTATGAATCGATTCGTTTCGGATTCGTTTCGGATTCATTCGGATTCGAAGAAATTCGGCTGGATTCGGTTCGATTCGGTTCAATTCGGTTCGTAAATTCGGCATTTCGGTAAGTGTTAGGTGGGATTAGACTAGTATTATACTGTATATTAGGTGTTAACCTAACATACTGTACAATACTAGTGTAATCCCAATGGCCATCCGAATTTACGAATCGATTCGGTTCGATTCGGTTAGATTCGGAAAATTCGGCAGAATTTTAATTCGGAAATTCGGTTCAATCCGAATCGCCGAATTTTCCGAATTTCCGAATCGAACCGAAACGAATCGCACATGTCTATAAATATGTTTGCAAAGGATTTCTGACATAACACACATATACAAGTATGTGCATATACAAGTATGTGCAAAGATATATGTACAAATTCTAGCATTAATAATTATTTATAAAAAAAAATGAGATAAAAGCATATCATGACTTCTAGAAATACAAATATACATTAATTTATGTGAAAGTATCATATAACAGATTTTTGTGTATAACAAACAAATATAAAAATAACTGTCTATGAGATATTGTTTGTTGAGGTATAAATGTAGCTATGTCTTGGACATTAACAGTTGAAAAATAAAAGATTAGCTTTAGAGAAATGTGCTTGTTTGTGAACAGTAATGAAATGGTATAAATAAAGTTGGGAAAAACATGAATAACCACGACATCGATGACTGTTAGTTAACAACTGTCCGATGCTCTTCACACCGTACTTGATGCGTGTGTTTTTGATGGCTTTTTTTTTATAAATAAGGGTATAGTATTCAGATCCGCATCAGCGATGTCTGGCGAGCGTATTGACGCAGGCGAATGCACTGAGATTGACGCTTTATTAAAATAGACCCCTTAATCTCTTTCTCTTGCTAGCTGAAAGGTTACTTGCCCCCTTTGGTTGTTCACTTACTTGTCACAACCTCAATCGATATGAGGTAAGCAAAACGTCTCCAATAAATCATACTAACGTCTGGACAAGATTGAAATCTGGCCAATATATATTCTCTGGCTCTTGAAACAGGAATGAAGAAACTCCCTTTCAAATGTCATAAATCGGATCACATGTCAGTAGAGCCATTCATATAAAAACAGAAAATGAGCTGATAGCGTAATATTGGATTTAATACACAAATAAAAACAAGCATTAAATCAAACTCACATGTAAAAACATTTCAAATGCTTCTTAGAGCAAAACAGTCTGCAGTACAATCAGCGTTCCTGTGTCCAGTGGCGTCACTAGGGGGGTGCGGGGGGTGCGGGCCGCACCTGGGTGACACCCTCCAGGGGGTGACACCAAAAAAAAATATTAAATTTTATTGAAATTCAAAGAAATACAATGTTGAGATGCATAGATTATTTTATTAGAGGCTGGCATTTGTGAACATTAGTGGGACAGGGGAAGTTGTAGACACACAATTTTTTTGCCCCTTGAGCCAGTGCTGCAATTTCAACAAATAGTTTTCCCGGCTGCTTTTGCTTGTTTGTACTTTGCTCCTCCCCTGCCCAATTTCACTATGAATGTTGTGGGTGTGCCGTGGGGCTTGCAAAGTCGCTCTGCTAGCCTAAACCTGCCTGCCTATCTGTGCTCACTGCTCAGTGACATGCGGCCCAGGGCTGTGCACTGACAGACTTGGAACAGAGTCAGAGAGCAGAATTTTCATAGTTTGCGCGCCTAAA